>NC_088235.1:113211042-113406042 GCF_036934945.1 Oncorhynchus masou masou
CTGAACACCTGTGGTAATTAGCTATCTAGCGTGCTCTGAACATCTGTGGTAATTAGCTATCTATGCTGCTCTGAACACCTGTGGTAATTAGCTATCTTTGCTGCTCTGAACACCTGTGGTAATTAACTATCTATGCTGCTCTGAACACCTGTGGTAATTAACTATCTAGCGTGCTCTGAACACCTGTGGTAATTAGCTATCTAGCGTGCTCTGAACACCTGTGGTAATTAGCTATCTAGCGTGCTCAACACCTGTGGTAATTAGCTAACTAGCGTGCTCTGAACACCTGTGGTAATTAGCTATCTAGCGTGCTCTGAACACCTGTGGTAATTAGCTATCTAGCGTGCTCTGAACACCTGTGGTAATTAGCTATCTAGCGTGCTCTGAACACCTGTGGTAATTAGCTATCTAGCGTGCTCTGAACACCTGTGGTATTTAGCTAACTAGCGTGCTCTGAACACCTGTGGTAATTAGCTAACTAGCGTGCTCTGAACACCTGTGGTAATTAGCTAACTAGCGTGCTCTGAACACCTGTGGTAATTAGCTAACTAGCGTGCTCTGAACACCTGTGGTAATTAGCTATCTAGCGTGCTCAACACCTGTGGTAATTAGCTAACTAGCGTGCTCTGAACACCTGTGGTAATTAGCTATCTAGCATGCTCTGAACACCTGTGGTAATTAGCTATCTAGCATGCTCTGAACACCTGTGGTAATTAACTATCTATGCTGCTCTGAACACCTGTGGTAATTAGCTATCTAGCATGCTCTGAACACCTGTGGTAATTAGCTATCTAGCGTGCTCTGAACACCTGTGGTAATTAGCTATCTAGCGTGCTCTGAACACCTGTGGTAATTAGCTATCTAGCATGCTCTGAACACCTGTGGTAATTAGCTATCTAGCGTGCTCTGAACACCTGTGGTAATTAGCTATCTAGCGTGCTCTGAACACCTGTGGTAATTAGCTATCTAGCGTGCTCTGAACACCTGTGGTAATTAGCTATCTAGCGTGCTCTGAACACCTGTGGTAATTAGCTAACTAGCGTGCTCTGAACACCTGTGGTAATTAGCTAACTAGCGTGCTCTGAACACCTGTAGTAATTAGCTATATATGCTGCTCTGAACACCTGTGGTAATTAGCTAACTAGCGTGCTCTGAACACCTGTGGTAATTAGCTAACTAGCGTGCTCTGAACACCTGTAGTAATTAGCTATATATGCTGCTCTGAACACCTGTGGTAATTAGCTAACTAGCGTGCTCTGAACACCTGTAGTAATTAGCTATATATGCTGCTCTGAACACCTGTGGTAATTAGCTATCTAGCGTGCTCTGAACACCTGTAGTAATTAGCTATATATGCTGCTCTGAACACCTGTGGTAATTAGCTAACTAGCGTGCTCTGAACACCTGTAGTAATTAGCTATATATGCTGCTCTGAACACCTGTGGTAATTAGCTATCTAGCGTGCTCTGAATACCTCTGTATATACTGTAATATACCTCTGTATATACTGCAATCTACCTCTGTATATAGTGTAAATACAATCTACCTCTGTATATAGTGTAAATACAATCTACCTCTGTATATAGTGTAAATACAATCTGCCTCTGTATATAGTGTAAATACAATCTACCTCTGTATATACTGCAATCTACCTCTGTATGTACTGTAAATACAATATACCTCTGTATATAGTGTAAATACAATCTACCTCTGTATATAGTGTAAATACAATCTACCTCTGTATATAGTGTAAATACAATCTACCTCTGTATATACTGCAATCTACCTCTGTATGTACTGTAAATACAATCTACCTCTGTATATAGTGTAAATACAATCTACCTCTGTATGTACTGTAAATACAATCTACCTCTGTATGTACTGTAAATACAATCTACCTCTGTATATAGTGTAAATACAATCTACCTCTGTATATAGTGTAAATACAATCTACCTCTGTATGTACTGTAAATACAATCTACCTCTGTATGTACTGTAAATACAATCTACCTCTGTATGTACTGTAAATACAATCTACCTCTGTAGAGTGCACTACATATGGAATAAGGGTGCCATTTGGGGCTCGATCCCCTGTCTTCAGTGAAGCATGGGAGCGTGTGGCATGTGTTCAGCTCAGCACAAAGGGAAGTGCTAGGCTGTGAAAGGTGGACCTTTGTTCCTTCTCCCTGTCTTTCATGATCTTTTTAGGTCTCTGGGCTGTTATGACCCTCTCCCCTAACTCCCTGGGCCACTATGACCCTCTGTCCCTCCCTCCCTGGGCCGTTATGACCCTCTCCCCTAACTCCCTGGGCCACTATGACCATCTGTCCCTCCCTCCCTCCCTGGGCCGTTATGACCCTCTGTCCCTCCCTCCCTTCCACTCTCTCTCCCTCGGCCACTATATGTCCCTCCCTCCCTCCCTGGGCCACTATATGTCCCTCCCTCCTTGGGCCACTATGACCCTCTGTCCCTCCCTCCCTGGGCCACTATGACCCTCTGTCCCTCCCTCCCTGGGCCACTATGACCCTCTGTCCCTCCCTCCCTGGGTCACTATGACCCTTTGTCCCTCCCTCCCTCCCTCGGCCACTATGACCCTCTGTCCCTCCCTCCCTCCCTGGGCCACTATGACCCTCTGTCCCTCCCTCCCTGGGCCACTATGACCCTCTGTCCCTCCCTCCCTCCCTGGGCCACTATGACCCTCTGTCCCTCCCTCCCTCCCTGGGCCACTATGACCCTCTGTCCCTCCCTCCCTGGGCCACTATGACCCTCTGTCCCCCCTCCCTACCTTCCTGGGCCACTATGACCCTCTGTCCCCCCCTCCCTCCCTCCCTCGGCCACTATGACCCTCTGTCCCTCCCTCCCTCCCTGGGCCACTATGACCCTCTGTCCCTCCCTCCCTGGGCCACTATGACCCTCTGTCCCTCCCTCCCTCCCTGGGCCACTATGACCCTCTGTCCCTCCCTCCCTCCCTGGGCCACTATGACCCTCTGTCCCTCCCTCCCTGGGCCACTATGACCCTCTGTCCCCCCCTCCCTACCTTCCTGGGCCACTATGACCCTCTGTCCCCCCTCCCTCCCTCCCTGGGCCACTATGACCCTCTGTCCCTCCCTCCCTCCCTCCCTCCCTGGGCCACTATGACCCTCTGTCCCCCTCCCCTCCCTCCCTCCCTGGGCCACTATGACCCTCTGTCCCTCCGTCCCTGGGCCACTATGACCCTCTGTCCCTCCCTCCCTCCCTGGGCCACTATGACCCTCTGTCCCTCCCTCCCTGGGCCACTATGACCCTCTGTCCCCCCTCCCTACCTTCCTGGGCCACTATGACCCTCTGTCCCCCCCCTCCCTCCCTTCCTGGGCCACTATTACCCTCTGTCCCCCCCTCCCTCCCTCCCTGGGCCACTATGACCCTCTGTCCCTCCCTCCCTCCCTCCCTCCCTGGGCCACTATGACCCTCTGTCCCCCTCCCCTCCCTCCCTCACTGGGCCGCTATGACCCCCTCCCTCCCTCTCCCAGCCCTGCCTGCTGGCCAGCTGGCTGCTCCCATGGTGTCACTTTCCCGTGGGCTCCTGGCTGGGAGGAGGCTTGGTGTGTGTGTGTGTGTGATCGAGTGTGCCTATGTGTGTATTCATGTGTGGCTGTATGTGTGTTTGTATGCGGCTGTGAGTGTGTGTGTGTTCGAGTGTGGCCTTTGTGTTTGTGTGTGTGTGTGTGTGTGTGTGTGTGTGTGTGAGCAGGCTAAGTTGACATGATCAGGAGAGAACTCCAGCTCCAGCCTACCTTTGCACCACAGCCACCCAGCAGAGCCAGAAAGACACCCGACGACAGAGACAGACTAGCGTAGGCCAGGCAACAGGGTCCAGGTCCATCTTATTTGTGTAACAGCCACCTGTCAGAGCCAGAATAGGCGATAAGACTATCGTGGGCCAGCCATCAGCCAGGTGTGTATGTATGATGGTGCTGCACCGGGTGATCCAGGCAGCCCGTGCAGGCGATCTCTCAGCCCTGAGGAAGCTGTCCTCCTCTGGGTGCCTCACGGTCTCAGCCTCCATCGCAGACGCCCAGGGGGCAGGCCCGGTGCACCACGCCGCTCGCTGCGGCCGCCTGGAATGTCTGCGCTACCTGGTGGTGGAGGTGGGGCTGGCGGCCGACGCCCGGGCCCTGAACAGAGCCACGCCCGCCCACGACGCTGCTGCTACAGGCCACGCCCGGGAACTGCAGTGGCTAGTGGACCAAGGGGGCTGCAATGTGGAGGTGAGGCTGGAATATCATTCCTCCTGTGTTACTGAGGGTAGACCAAGGAGTCACAACATGATGCTGAGGCTGGTTGAGCCACTGATGTGGCTGGAGAGAGATGGAGATAACTTGGTGTAGTTGTTGTCCTCATATGTGGCTGTTGACTCCTCCTCCCCCCCTTCCTCCCTCTCCTCCCCCTCCCTGCCTCCCTCCCCCCCCCCCCCATTTAGCCAGCAGCCATGTATCAGGGCAAGAGCACTTGGTTTATACGGAGCAGCGTGAAGAGCATTTTAGAATGAGTTCATGTTATCTGGACTTCCCAGGGGTCTTGTCTCATTCACTACACATGATGTGGCGTTTAACCATCAGACTGTAGTGCATGTAACCCAAAGTCACCTGGCTTCTGACTCAATTCAAGGGGCATTATTGGCATGGGAAACATGTGTTAACCTTGACAAAGCAAGTGAGGTTGATAATATACAAAAGTGAAATAAACAATAAAAATTAACAGTAAACATTACACATACAGAAGTTTCAAAACAATAAAGACATTACAAATGTCATATTACGTATATATGCAGACTCTTACGTGTATATATACAGACTATACGATATACAGACTATTATATACAGTCTCTCTCGCTTTCTTGCTCTCGCTCGCTGTCTCTCGACGTGTGCTTTATGAAAGGTGAAGTTGACATATGAAGAGTCCCTAGCTGGTGTGTTGTCATTACTCATGCCCATTTCTTTGTTGTCCTGTCGAATTCTATAATGACTAGGATAATGGGTTATCTTTCTCTCTCGCTCTCTCTCTTTCTCTCGCTCTCTCCCCGTCACTTTCTCTCGCTCTCTTTCTCTCGCTCTCTCCCCCGTCTCTCGCTCCCTCCTAAAAAAAAAACTTGTTTGTTCACGTAGGTTGTAATTCAGTTCTTTCTCACTCTAACTCAAACCGGCCCGTCTCTCAACCTCAACGACCTGTTGATCTCATTTAAATACAGCTGCTCCAAGTTAAAGACCAGGTTCAGAGTTCCTTGTTATCGTTCAGACCAGTGATAACATTTTTCTAAATTGGTAGTCTTTCCAACAGAGGGAACCTGTACGTGCTCCAGCTTATTGTGCTTCATAAAGCAAGGTGAAAAGGGCAATAAGAATATTTAATTAACATTCCCTCAAATGATTGTAAGATGTATTCATCAGATTGTCCTGTACTCAACTCCCAGGGGTGTGAGTAAGTGATCTGTGAGGTTTTTATTTTATTTTTTAGGTTTTTAATTTAACTTAACCTTTAGTTAACCAGGCAAGTCAGTTAAGAACAAATTCTTATTTTCAATGACGGCCTAGGAACAGTGGGTTAACTGCCACTAACTGTCAGGGGCAGAACGACAGATTTGTACCTTGTCAGCTCGGGGGTTTGAACTCGCAACCTTCCGGTTACCAGTCCAACGCTCTAACCACTAGGCTACCCTGCCGCCTATGGTTGTATGCGTAGATGTACAAGTTAAAAAGAACTTGGTAACACTGTACTTAAAGGTGTATACTGCATTCTAATGCCTTTTATAACACAGTATACGACTGCCATGATAACGTATGTCTTTTAATGGTCTAATACCGATCCTGATTTAATGATGCCTGTTTTGTAGGACCAGGATGTAGCCGGGGCAACAGCGCTCCATCTCGCAGCTCGGTTCGGACGGGTGGAGGTCGTCCATTGGCTGCTGTTGGTTGGTAGCGTCGCCGAGGAGACGACAGACTGTGGGGCCGTCCCCGCCCATTACGCTGCAGCCAAGGGAGACCTCACCTGTCTGAAACTACTGGTCCACCATGCACCTGGGTAGGACCAAAGATGAACAACGTGTATGGACTGTTACCTTTACACCTCAATCCAGTCAGTATGCTGATGGTTGTCACTGCTTGTCTTACGGTGGTCATAGTGGAGAATAATGTGCTCATTTTATTACAGTGGTCATAGTGGAGAATAATGTCCTCATTGACTTATAGTGGAGAATATAGTCCTCATTTTATTACAGTGGTCATAGTGGAGAATATAGTCCTCATTGTTTTACAGTGGTCATAGTGGAGAATAATGTCCTCATTACAGTGGAGAATAATGTCCTCATTGACTTATAGTGGAGAATATAGTCCTCATTGTTTTACAGTGGTCATAGTGGAGAATAATGTCCTCATTGACTTATAGTGGAGAATATAGTCCTCATTGTTTTACAGTGGTCATAGTGGAGAATATAGTCCTCATTGTTTTACAGCGGTCACAGTGGAGAATATAGTCCTCATTTGATTTACAATGGTCATAGTGGAGAATAATGTCCTCATTGACTTATAGTGGAGAATAATGTCCTCATTTTATTACAGTGGTCAGGGTGGAGAATATAGTCCTCATTGACTTACAGTGGTCATAGTGGAGAATATAGTCCTCATTGTCTTACAGTGGAGTATAATATCCTAATTGACTCAGTGGTCATAGTGGAGAATATAGTCCTAATTGACTCAGTGGTCATAGTGGAGAATACAGTCCTCATTTTATTACAGTGGTCATAGTGGAGAATATAGTCCTCATTGACTTACAGTGGTCATAGTGGAGAATAATGTCCTCATTGTCTTATAGTGGAGAATATTGTCCTCATTGACTTATAGTGGAGAATAATGTCCTCATTGACTCAGTGGTCATAGTGGAGAATACAGTCCTCATTGACTCAGTGGTCATAGTGGAGAATATAGTCCTCATTGTCTTACAGTGGAGTATAATATCCTAATTGACTCAGTGGTCATAGTGGAGAGTACATTCCTCATTGACTCAGTGGTCATAGTGGAGAATATAGTCCTAATTGACTCAGTGGTCATAGTGGAGAATACAGTCCTCATTGACTCAGTGGTCATAGTGGAGAGTACATTCCTCATTGACTCAGTGGTCATAGTGGAGAATAATGTCCTCCTTGATTTACAGTGGTCATAGTGGAGAATATTGTAGTCCTCATTTTATTACAATGGTCATAGTGGAGAATAATGTCCTCAGTGTCTTATAGTGGAGAATATAGTCCTCATTTTATTACAGTGGTCAGGGTGGAGAATATAGTCCTCATTGACTTACAGTGGTCATAGTGGAGAATAATGTCCTCATTGTCTTACAGTGGAGTATAATATCCTAATTGACTCAGTGGTCATAGTGGAGAATACAGTCCTCATTGACTCAGTGGTCATAGTGGAGAATACAGTCCTCATTGACTCAGTGGTCATAGTGGAGAATACAGTCCTCATTGACTCAGTGGTCATAGTGGAGAATATAGTCCTCATTTTATTACAGTGGTCATAGTGGAGAATATAGTCCTCATTTTATTACAATGGTCATAGTGGAGAATAATGTCCTCATTGTCTCATAGTGGAGAATATAGTCCTCATTTTATTACGGTGGTCATAGTGGAGAATAATGTCCTCATTGACTCAGTGGTCATAGTGGAGAATACAGTCCTCATTGTCTCAGTGGTCATAGTGGAGAATACAGTCCTCATTGACTCAGTGGTCATAGTGGAGAATACAGTCCTCATTGACTCAGTGGTCATAGTGGAGAATACAGTCCTCATTGACTCAGTGGTCATAGTGGAGAATACAGTCCTCATTGACTCAGTGGTCATAGTGGAGAATACAGTCCTCATTGACTCAGTGGTCATAGTGGAGAATACAGTCCTCATTGACTCAGTGGTCATAGTGGAGAATACAGTCCTCATTGTCTCAGTGGTCATAGTGGAGAATACAGTCCTCATTCCTTACTAATATCTGTTCAGAGGTGATGGATGTTCATGCTTAGTTTATCCTTTTAGTTGTAGTTTTTTTATTTCATCTTTATTTAGCCGGGTAGTCTCGTTGAGAACAAGTTCTCATTTGCAACTGCGACCTGGCCAAGATAAAGCAAAGCAATTCGACACATATAACAACACAGAGTTACACATGGAATGAACAAAACATACAGTCAATAATACAGTAGAAAAAAGAAAAGAAAAATCTATATACAGTGAGTGGAAATGAGGTAAGTTAAGGAAATAAATAGGCCATGGTGGCGAAGTAATTACAATATAGCAATTAAAAAAACACTGGAATGGTAGATCGGCAGAAGATGAATGTGGAAGTAGAGATACTGGGGTGCAAAGGAGCAAGATAAATAAATACAGTATGGGGATGAGGTAGATAGATGGGCTGTTGACCAGTGAGCTGAGATAAGGTGGGGCTTTACCTAGCAAGGTCTTGTAGATGACCTGGAGCCAGTGGGTTTGGCGACGAGTATGAAGCGAGGGCCAGCCTATGAGAGCGTACAGGTCGCAGTGGTGGGTAGTATATGGGGCTTTGGTGACAAAACGGATGGCACTGTGATAGACTGCATCCAATTGGTTGAGTAGAGTGTTGGGGGGTATTTTATAGATGACATCGCCGAAGTCGAGGATCAGTAGGATAGTCAGTTTTACGAGGGTATGTTTGGCAGCATGAGTGAAGGGTGCTTTGTTTGCGAAATAGGAAGCCGATTCTAGATTTAATTTTGGATTGGAGATGCTTAATGTGAGTCTGGAAGGAGAGTTTACAGTCTAACCAGACACCTAGGTATTTGTAGTTGTCCACGTATTCTAAGTCAGAGCCGTCCAGAGAAGTGATTCTGGACGTGCGGGCAATGATCGATTGAATAGCATGCATTTAGTTTTACTTGCATTTAAGAGCAGTTGTAGGCCACGGAAGGAGAGTTGTATGGCATTGAAGCTCGTCTGGAGGTTAGATAACACAGTGTCCAAAGAGGGGCCAGAAGTATACACAATGGTGTCGTCTGCGTAGGGGTGGATCAGAGACTCACCAGCAGCAAGAGCGACATCATTGATGTATACAGAGGAAATAGTCGGCCCGAGGGGAATCCTGTGGCACCCCCATATAGACTGCCAGAGGTCCGGACAACAGGCCCTACGATTTGACACACTGAACTCTTATCAGAGAAGTAGTTGGTGAACCAGACGAGGCAATCATTTGAGAAACCAAGGCTATCGAGTCTGCCGATGAGGTGATTGACAGAGTCGAAAGCCTTGGCCAGGTCGATGAATACGGCTGCACAGTAATGTCTCTTATCGATGGAGGTTATGATGTCGTTTAGGACCTTGACCATGGCTGAAGTGCACCCATGACCAGCTCTGAAACCAGATTGCATTGCGGAGAAGGTACGGTGGGATTCAAAATGGTCGGTGATCTGTTTGTTAACTTGGCTTTTGAAGATCTTAGAAAGACAGGGTAGGATAGATATAGGTCTGTAGCAGTTTGGGCGTAGAGTGTCTCCCCCTGATGGGTGTTCATGCTTAGTTTATCCTTTTAGAGCACACGGGTGATTGTTGACCCTTGGAGCTTCATGTACATTTCCAGCGTGTATTTGTTGATTGAACAGGAAGCAGTGGTGGTAAGACGTGATGAGCCCTAAGATGTGATGAACCTGACCCAGAGAGATAACCCTAACTTTAACCTGACCCAGAGAGGTAACCCTGACTCTAAAACCTTAACCTGACCCAGAGAGAGAACCCTAACCTTAACCTGACCCAGAGAGAGAACCCTAACCTTAACCTGACCCAGAGAGAGAACCCTGACCCTAACCTTAACCTGACCCAGAGAGGTAACCCTAACCCTGATCCTAACCTTAACCTGACCTAAAGAGATAACCCTGACCCTAACCTTAACCTGACTCAGAGAGGTAACCCTAACCTTAACCTGACCCAGAGAGGTAACCCTGACCCTAACCTTAACCTGACCCAGAGAGGTAACCGTAACCCTGACCCGACCCAGAGAGATAACCCTAACCCTGACTCGAACCTGCCTCTCCTGACCCAGAGAGGTAACCTTAACCCTGACCCTAACCTTACCCTGACCCAGAGAGGTAACCCTAACCCTGACCCTACCCTTAACCTGACCCAGAGAGGAAAAACCCTAACCTTAACCTGACCCAGAGAGGTAACCCTGACCCTAACTGTAACCTGACCCAGAGAGGTAACCCTAACCCTAACCTTACCCTGACCCAGAGAGGTAACCCTAACCCTGACCCTACCCTTAACCTGACCCAGAGAGGAAAAACCCTAACCTTAACCTGACCCAGAGAGGTAACCCTGACCCTAACTGTAACCTGACCCAGAGAGGTAACCTTAACCTGACTCAGAGAGCATCCCTGACCTTAAACTTAACCTGACTCAGAGAGATAACCCTGACCCTAACCTTAACCTGACCCAGAGAGTTAACCCTGACCCGACCCAGAGAGGTAACCCAAACCTTAACCTGACCCAGAAAGGTAACCCTGACCCTAACCTTAACCTGACCCAGAGAGGTAACCCTGACCCGACCCAGAGAGGTAACCCTAACCCTGACTCTAAACTGCCTCTCCTGACCCAGAGAGGTAACCTTAACCCTGACCCTAACCTTAACCTGACCCAGAGAGGTAACCCTGACCCTACCCTTAACCTGACCCAGAGAGGTAACCCTAACCCTGACCCTACCCTTAACCTGACCCAGAGAGGTAACCTTAACCCTGACCCTAACCTTAACCTGACCCAGAGAGGTAACCCTAACCCCGACCCTACCCTTAACCTGACCTAGAGAGGTAACCTTAACCTGACCCAGAGAGGTAACCCTAACCTTAACCTGACCCAGAGAGGTAACCCTAACCTTAACCTGACCCAGAGAGGTAACCCTGACCCTACCCTTAACCTGACCCAGAGAGGTAACCCTGATCTTAACCTGACCCAGAGAGGTAACCCTAACCTTAACCTGACCCAGAGAGGTAACCCTGACCTTAACCTTACCCAGAGAGGTAACCCTAACTCTGACCCTGACCCTAACCTGACCCAGAGAGGTAACCCTGACCCTAACCTGACCCAGATAGTTAACCCTGACCCTAACCTTAACCTGACCCATAGAGGTAACCCTAACCTTGACCCTAACCTTAATCTGGCCCAGAGAGGTAACCCTAACCCTGACCCTGCCTCTCCTGACCCAGAGAGGTAACCACAGGGTATCCCATGACTCCTCTCACTCTACCCCGCTGACATGTGATCGCCAGGGCAACGGGACCCATCCAGGTCAGCCACCTGGAAACCCCACAGAGATTCACACACGATGGGTGATGGCACCATGACAATCATACCACTCTACTTTGTTTCATTCAGGGGGTGAGGTTAGGGCCAGGTGAGGTTAGGGCCAGGTTAGGTGAGTTTAAGGCCAGGTTAGGTGGGTTTAGGGCCAGGTTAGGTGAGGTTAAGTCCAGGTTGGGTGAGGTTAGGGCCAGGTTGGGTGAGATTTGGGCCAGGTTAGGTGGGTTTAGGGCCAGGTTAGGTGAGGTTAAGGCCAGGTTGGGTGAGGTTAGTACCAGGATAGGTGAGTTTAGGGCCAGGTTGGGTGAGATTAGGGCCAGGTTGGGTGAGGTTAGGGCCAGGTTGGGTGAGGTTAGGGCCAGGTTAGGTGAGGTTAAGGCCAGGTTGGGTGAGGTTAGGGCCAGGTTGGGTGAGGTTAGGGCCAGGTTGGGTGAGGTTAGGGCCAGGTTGGATGAGGTTAGGGCCAGGTTGGGTGAGGTTAAGGCCAGGTTGGATGAGGTTAGGGCCAGGTTGGGTGAGGTTAGGGCCAGGTTAGGTGAGGTTAAGGCCAGGTTGGGTGAGATTAGGGCCAGGTTGGATGAGGTTAGGGCCAGGTTAGTTGAGTTTACGGCCAGGTTAGTTGAGTTTAGGGCCAGGTTAGGTGAGTTTAGGGCCAGGTTAGGTTAGTGCCAGGTGATGTTAGGGCCTGGTTAGGTGAGGTTAGTGCCAGTTTAGTTGAGGTTAGTACCAGGTTAGGTGAGTTTAGGGCCAGGTTAGGTTAGGTTAAGGCCAGGTTGGGTGAGATTAGGGCCAGGTTGGGTGAGGTTAGTGCCAGGTTAGGTTAGTGCCAGGTGTGGTTAGGGCCTGGTTGGGTGAGGTTAGTGCCAGTTTAGTTGAGGTTAGTGCCAGGTTAGGTGAGGTTAGGGCCAGGTTGGGTGAGGTTAGGGCCAGGTTGGGTGAGGTTAGGGCCAGGTTAGGTGAGGTTAGGGCCAGGTTGGGTGAGGTTAGGGCCAGGTTGGGTGAGGTTAGGGCCAGGTTGGGTGAGGTTATGGCCAGGTTGGGTTAGGTTAGGGCCAGATTAGGGGAGGTTAAGGCCAGGTTGGTGAGGTTAGGGCCAGGTTGGGTGAGGTTAGGGACAGGTTGGGTTAGGGCCAGGTTTGGGCAGTTTAGGGTTAACCTGTCCCTACCCTAACCTGAACCTAACATTATCATTACTTTAGAACTGTAGCATACTGTATTATCAGCCACTAACATCACTGTGTAACTATAGTTGTATAATGTAACTATAGTTGTATAATGTAACTATAGTTGTATAATGTAGTATCAGCCACTAACATCACTGTGTAACTGTAGTTGTATAATGTAACTATAGTAGTATAATGTAACTATAGTTGTATAATGTAACTATAGTTGTATAATGTAGTATCAGCCACTAACATCACTGTGTAACTATAGTTGTATAATGTAGTATCAGCCACTAACATCACTGTGTAACTGTAGTTGTATAATGTAGTATCAGCCACTAACATCACTGTGTAACTGTAGTTGTATAATGTAACTATAGTTGTATAATGTAACTATAGTTGTATAATGTAGTATCAGCCACTAACATCACTGTGTAACTATAGTTGTATAATGTAGTATCAGCCACTAACATTACTGTGTAACTATAGTTGTATAATGTAGTATCAGCCACTAACATCACTGTGTAACTGTAGTTGTATAATGTAACTATAGTTGTATAATGTAACTATAGTTGTATAATGTAACTATAGTTGTATAATGTAGTATCAGCCACTAACATCACTGTGTAACTATAGTTGTATAATGTAGTATCAGCCACTAACATCACTGTGTAACTGTAGTTGTATAATGTAACTATAGTTGTATAATGTAACTATAGTTGTATAATGTAACTATAGTTGTATAATGTAACTATAGTTGTATAATGTAGTATCAGCCACTAACATCACTGTGTAACTGTAGTTGTATACTGTAGTATCAG
This sequence comes from Oncorhynchus masou masou, assembly GCF_036934945.1. Lineage (NCBI taxonomy): Eukaryota > Metazoa > Chordata > Actinopteri > Salmoniformes > Salmonidae > Oncorhynchus > Oncorhynchus masou. Next base: position 113,224,365 of record NC_088235.1, read on the forward strand.
CCACTAACATCACTGTGTAACTATAGTTGTATAATGTAACTAGTTGTATAATGTAACTATAGTTGTATAATGTAACTGTAACTAGTATCAGCTACTAACATTAATGTGTAACTGTAGTTGTATCAGCCACTAACATCACTGTGTAACTATAGTTGTATACTGTAGTATCAGCCACTAACATCACTGTGTAACTATAGTTGTATAATGTAACTAGTTGTATAATGTAACTATAGTTGTATAATGTAACTGTAACTAGTATCAGCTACTAACATTAATGTGTAACTATAGTTGTATCAGCTACTAACATCACTGTGTAACTATAGTTGTATCAGCCACTAACATTACTGTGTAACTGTAGTTGTATAATGTAACTATAGTTGTATAATGTAACTATAGTTGTATAATGTAACTATAGTTGTATAATGTAGTATCAGCCACTAACATCACTGTGTAACTATAGTTGTATAATGTAACTATAGTTGTATACTGTAACTATAGTTGTATAATGTAGTATCAGCCACTAACATCACTGTGTAACTGTAGTTGTATACTGTAACTATAGTTGTATACTGTAACTATAGTTGTATAATGTAGTATCAGCCACTAACATCACTGTGTAACTGTAGTTGTATACTGTAACTATAGTTGTATACTGTAACTATAGTTGTATAATGTAGTATCAGCCACTAACATCACTGTGTAACTATAGTTGTATAATGTAGTATCAGCCACTAACATCACTGTGTAACTATAGTTGTATAATGTAGTATCAGCCACTAACATTACTGTGTAACTGTAGTTGTATCAGCCACTAACATCACTGTGTAACTATAGTTGTATAATGTAGTATCAGCCACTAACATCACTGTGTAACTATAGTTGTATAATGTAACTAGTTGTATAATGTAACTATAGTTGTATAATGTAACTGTAACTAGTATCAGCTACTAACATTAATGTGTAACTATAGTTGTATCAGCTACTAACATCACTGTGTAACTATAGTTGTATCAGCTACTAACATTAATGTGTAACTATAGTTGTATCAGCTACTAACATCACTGTGTAACTATAGTTGTATCAGCCACTAACATTACTGTGTAACTGTAGTTGTATCAGCCACTAACATCACTGTGTAACTGTAGTTGTATACTGTACATTTTGGAGTCCTCTTTACGATGCCTCCCTGTTTGTTTCTTCCACCAGGTGTGTGAACCGTCAGACTGGCATCGGTGCCACCCCTCTGTACCTGGCATGTCAGGAGGGCCACCTGCACGTAGTGGAGTACCTGGTGAAGGACTGTGGGTCAGATGTCCACCTCAGGGCCCATGATGGCATGACCGGCCTGCACGCTGCTGCACACATGGGGCACCATGCCCTGGTCATCTGGCTGGTCAGTGGACTGGATGCCAATATGCTGTAGAACCGTTGTTTCCCAACCACTTGCACTTATTTGATATTTTCCAGCACACCTGGGAAACAGGGTCTGCAGGGTAAATTTGATTTGTTTAACACTATATTGTTTTTGTTTTTTATATATTTTATTTTACTAGGCAAGTCAGTTAAGAACAAATTCTTATTTTCAATGACGGCCTAGGAACAGTGGGTTAACTGCCTGTTCAGGGGCAGAACGACAGATTTTGTACCTTGTCAGCTCAGGGATTTGAACTTGCAACCTTTCGGTTACTAGTCCAATGCTCTAACCACTAGGCTACACTGCCGCCCCAGACATGATTCAATGTGTGTTTTTTCATAGTTTTGATGTCTTCACTATTATTCTACATTGTAGAAAATAGTACAAATTAAAAATAAAATAAAATGTCTTTCTCTGAATCCCATTCAGTTTCATTTATATTTTGCCATATATATTTTTTTAACTGTGCTGTTTCGCCAGATTTCTGAACCTATATACATTTTACGGACACAGTATATTTTACATTAGTTATCTTGTTTTTTCCCACCCTTCAGATCCACCACAGATGGTATCAGTTTACTATGTTGAGTTATAAGTTGCTGCGACAGACAAGCTTCACTTCCAGGGGCTGTTCTTGTTCAGACCAGAATGTTAAGGTGGCCTGCGAGGGACAAATGTAAGACCAGGATGTTAAGGTGGCCTGCAAGGGACAAATGTAAGACCAGGATGTTAAGGTGGCCTGAGAGGGACAATTGACAACAGACCAGAATATTAAGGTGGCCTGTAAGGGACAAAGACAGAGGAGGAGAAGGTTTCAACATAAGAAAGTAATCCTTCTGAGGCAGCTGACATTTGTCCCTTGCAGGCCACCTTAACAATCTGGTCTTACATTTGTCCCTCACAGGCCACCTTAACAACCTGGTCTTACATTTTTCCCTTGCAGGCCACCTTAACATCCTGGTCTTACATTTGTCCCTTGCAGGCCACCTTAACATCCTGGTCTTACATTTGTCCCATGCAGGCCACCTTAACAACCTGGTCTTACATTTGTCCCTTGCAGGACACCTTAACATCCTGGTCTTACATTTGTCCCTTGCAGGCCACCTTAACATCCTGGTCTTACATTTGTCCCTTGCAGGCCACCTTAACATTCTGGTCTGTTGTCATTTGTCCCTTGCAGGCCACCTTAACATCCTGGTCTTACATTTGTCCCTTGCAGGCCACCTTAACATCCTGGTCTTACATTTGTCCCTTGCAGGCCACCTTAACATTCTGGTCTGTTGTCATTTGTCCCTTGCAGGCCACCTTAACATTCTGGTCTGTTGACATTTGTCCCTTGCAGGCCACCTTAACATTCTGGTCTGTTGACATTTGTTCCTCGCAGGCCACCTTCACAGACCTTAGCCTGCAGTGCCAGGACAGGGAGGGAGCGACTGCTCTTCACTTTGCGGCCAGTGGAGGGCACCATCGCATCCTGGAGAGGCTGCTCCGCATGGGGGCAAAGGTCATCAGAGACGACTGGGGGGGCACCCCTCTTCATGATGCTGCTGAGAATGGAGAGCTGGAGGTGAGAGATATGACAAGATCGTGGGGCTGTATTTTATTTCAGAGTTTCAGAGCGGGAGTGCTGATCTAGGATCTGGTGCCCCTTTGTCCATGTGATCTTATTCACAGTGGTCTAAAAGGTTTTAAAACTGATCTTAAATCAGAACTCCTAAGTATCTACAGTATATTAAAGTCATGTTAAGTCATAGTAACAGAGGTTTCTTAATTCATTCTGTTTGCTACCTGTTACCCCCCCCCCCCCCTTTCTAGTGCTGCAGGATCCTGTTAGCCAATCAGGTGAGCCCATCGGAGCAGGACATAGATGGGTTCACAGCAGCAGACCTTGCGGAGTACAACGGACACTACGACTGTGCCGGCTACCTCCGAGCCGTGGAGACACGCGTAAGACCCAAAACCTCCGGCTACCTCCGAGCTGTGGAGACATGCGTAAGACCCAAAACCTCCGGCTACCTCCGAGCCGTGGAGACATGCGTAAGACCCAAAACCTCCGGCTACCTCCGAGCTGTGGAGACATGCGTAAGACCCAAAACCTCCGGCTACCTCCGAGCCGTGGAGACATGCGTAAGACCCAAAACCTCCGGCTACCTCCGAGCCGTGGAGACATGCGTAAGACCCAAAACCTCCGGCTACCTCCGAGCTGTGGAGACACGCGTAAGACCCAAAACCTCCGGCTACCTCCGAGCCGTGGAGACATGCGTAAGACCCAAAACCTCCGGCTACCTCCGAGCCGTGGAGACATGCGTAAGACCCAAAACCTCCGGCTACCTCCGAGCCGTGGAGACATGCGTAAGACCCAAAACCTCCGGCTACCTCTGAGCCGTGGAGACATGCGTAAGACCCAAAACCTCCGGCTACCTCCGAGCCATGGAGACATGCGTAAGACCCAAAACCTCCGGCTACCTCCGAGCCGTGGAGACATGCGTAAGACCCAAAACCTCCGGCTACCTCCGAGCTGTGGAGACACGCGTAAGACCCAAAACCTCCGGCTACCTCCGAGCCGTGGAGACATGCATGAGACCCAAAACCTCCGGCTACCTCCGAGCCGTGGAGTCATGCGTAAGACCCAAAACCTCCGGCTACCTCCGAGCCGTGAAGACATGCGTAAGACCCAAAACCTCCGGCTACCTCCGAGCCGTGGAGACATGCGTAAGACCCAAAACCTCCGGCTACCTCCGAGCCGTGGAGACATGCGTAAGACCCAAAACCTCCGGCTACCTCCAAGCCGTGGAGTCATGCGCAAGACCCAAAACCTCCGGCTACCTCCGAGCCGTGGAGACATGCGTAAGACCCAAAACCTCCGGCTACCTCCGAGCCGTGGAGACATGCGTAAGACCCAAAACCTCCGGCTACCTCCGAGCTGTGGAGACACGCGTAAGACCCAAAACCTCCGGCTACCTCCGAGCTGTGGAGACATGCGTAAGACCCAAAACCTCCGGCTACCGAGCCGTGGAGACATGCGTAAGACCCAAAACCTCCGGCTACCTCCGAGCTGTGGAGACATGCGTAAGACCCAAAACCTCCGGCTACCGAGCCGTGGAGACATGCGTAAGACCCAAAACCTCCGGCTACCTCCGAGCCGTGGAGACATGCATGAGACCCAAAACCTCCGGCTACCTCCGAGCCGTGGAGACATGCGTAAGACCCAAAACCTCCGGCTACCTCCGAGCCGTGGAGACATGCGTAAGACCCAAAACCTCCGGCTACCTCCGAGCCGTGGAGACATGCGTAAGACCCAAAACCTCCGGCTACCTCCGAGCCGTGGAGACATGCGTAAGACCCAAAACCTCCGGCTACCTCCGAGCCGTGGAGACATGCGTAAGACCCAAAACCTCCGGCTACCGAGCCGTAGAGACATGCGTAAGACCCAAAACCTCCGGCTACCTCCGAGCCGTGGAGACATGCGTAAGACCCAAAACCTCCGGCTACCTCCGAGCCGTGGAGACATGCGTAAGACCCAAAACCTCTGGCTACCTCCGAGCCGTGGAGTCATGAGTAAGACCCAAAACCTCCGGCTACCTCCGAGCCGTGGAGACATTAATGAGACCCAAAACCTCCGGCTACCTCCGAGCCGTGGAGACATGCATGAGACCCAAAACCTCCGGCTACCTCCGAGCCGTGGAGACATGCATGAGACCCAAAACCTCCAGCTACCTCCAAGCCGTGGAGACATGAGTAAGACCCTGTTACGAATACCTTTTGGTCCGACAGTCTAGGGGGGATGGTAATGAGACCCGTAACATAACTCATGCAAATTATAATAGTGACAAAGTAAAAGTGTGAACGAAATAACCACGACAACTGAAATCTACCGTCAAACTCAAGCTTTATTTGAAAACACACGGTAATGGGGTGGGTGGGGGGGGGGCAGGAAAAGGGTCTGAGCTTGACCCAAGGAAAGACACAATAAGTATTCAAAAACACCCTAACCCTAAGCTAGACTAGCCTACTTTAACAACAGCTAACTAACTAACCAAAAATACAGTGGGTGGTCCGCCCAGTTCTAACTAGTGTATTTAACAAAGTTTACCTACGGGTAGTGTATGCCCATGGGCGACTTGTCTTGGTTCCCCCTTTTCCCACCAGCAGACAAACACAAACACCATAACCAAAAACAATACTCACAGGTGAGGACAAAGTGCTATGGAGGTGCTCAAACAAAAGAGAGGTTAATACACAGAGAGTGAAACACAGAGACCTACAGACATGGCATTTACAGAGAGATTGAGCTCTAGAGCAAACAACTGAAAGGGTTTTTAAACCAAGGGAAAGGAACTGTGATAGGGTAGGAAACAGGAGGAGGTGTGTCTTCTGATTGATGATTGGATTGGTGACTGATTGGGGAGTGATGATTTTCACCTGTGAGGGGAGAAGGAGAGAAAAGAACACAGGATACACATACACACACACACACACAGGATACACACACAGGATACTGGTATCCGTAACAGACCCAAAACCTCCGGCTACCTCCGAGCCGTGAAGACACGCATAAGACCCAAAACCTCCGGCTACCTCCGAGCCGTGAAGACACACGTAAAGACCCAAACCTTTTCACTTTACATCGTCTTTTCTTAGTTCAGATATTATATATTCTTGTTTGGTGGCCCTCTGTAACGATCTATTGTTCCCAAGCATCTTTTTGCGTTATAATCCAAGTCAGATCAAACTTTAAAACATCTAAAAATAGTAAAACTGTTTTGCCTCTTACTGTCATATTGTGATTTGATTGTCCATTTATTGATTTTAGTTTTTATTTAATTAGGCAAGTCAATTAAGAACAAATTCTTATTTACAATAACGGCCTACTTGTAAGCCCCCCCCCCCCCCCGGCCAATCCCCTTCTCTAACCCTAACCACGCTGGGCCAATCCCCTTCTCCAACCGTAACCATGCTGGGCCAATCCCCATGGCAACCATGACAACCATGGACTTGTCCCAGTTGCTTTGAATGTTCCAAATCATAGTGTAAGAGCACTTTTTAAGCCTCAAAACAAGTCATTTTTTTGGTGTGTGGATGTGTGTATTGCTGCGTGGATGTGTGTATTGCTCTGTGGATGTGTGTATTGCTCTGTGGATGTGTGTATTGTTGTGTGGATGTGTGTGTTGCTCTGTGGATGTGTGTATTGCTCTGTGGATGTGTGTATTGCTGCGTGGATGTGTGTATTGCTGCGTGGATGTGTGTGTGTGTGTGTGTGTGTGTGTGTGTGTGTGTGTGTGTGTGTGTGTGTGTGTGTGTGTGTGTGTGTGTGTGTGTGTGTGTGTGTGTGTGTGTAGTGTGTGTGTGTATTGTGTGTGCTCGCCTCTGTCAACCACGTCCACAGTTATTCACACCCATAAATACACAGTACCAGCAGCTCTACCTGACAGACCATAGTCACCCAGTGATGTGTCCCCTTCACAGTACCAGCAGCTCTACCTGACAGACCATAGTGACCCAGTGATGTGTCCCCTTCACAGTACCAGCAGCTCTACCTGACAGCCCATAGTGACCCAGTGATGTGTCCCCTTCACAGTACCAGCAGCTCTACCTGACAGACCATAGTCACCCAGTGATGTGTCCCCTACACAGTACCAGCAGCTCTACCTGACAGCCCATAGTGACCCAGTGATGTGTCCCCTTCATAGTGACCCAGTGATGTGTCCCCTTCACAGTAACAGCAGCCCATAGAAACATTAATTAGTCATATATAGGGAATAGGGTGCCAGCCCTGGTCAGAGGTAGTGCACTATATGGGGAATAGGGTGCAAGCCCTGGTCAGAGGTAGTGCACTATATTGGGAATAGGGTGCCAGCCCTGGTCAGAGGTAGTGCACTATATGGGGAATAGGGTGCCAGCCCTGGTCAGAGGTAGTGCACTATATTGGGAATAGGGTGCCAGCCCTGGTCAGAGGTAGTGCACTATATAGGGAATAGGGTGCAAGCCCTGGTCAGAGGTAGTGCACTATATTGGGAATAGGGTGCCAGCCCTGGTCAGAGGTAGTGCACTATATGGGGAATAGGGTGCCAGCCCTGGTCAGAGGTAGTGCACTATATGGGGAATAGGGTGCCAGCCCTGGTCAGAGGTAGTGCACTATATAGGGAATAGGGTGCCAGCCCTGGTCAGAGGTAGTGCACTATATTGGGAATAGGGTGCCAGCCCTGGTCAGAGGTAGTGCACTATATAGGGAATAGGGTGCCATTTGTAGAGTACCCAACGAGGCTTGGCTGACGGGGTTAGCTTCACCTCCCCCTCCACCTAAAATAACCCTCCTTCCTCTTGTTAACAATGGGACAGCTAATTAACTGTGGAGCATGTTGGCGCTGCAGTGTTGCAGCTGTGGATTGGAGCCGCCGTGAGCCCCTGGGACCTATCAGTTACCCCAGATAGGAAGCTCAGGTGGCGGGGAGAGGGCCTGGCCTAGGGGCCTGAGCCGGTTATGAGATCTGAGGGCTTCGGGTTTCATCGTTTTTACAGTGGTTGTGGAAGCCTGGAACCGAAAACTCGATCCCTCGGGAGCAGGATGTCATGTTGGCTTCAAACACACGTCGTTCTCGGTTTGATCATGTGTCACGTTCTGTTTCCAGATCACACATTACACATAGCATATCATATTATGATAGAATTTATTTTTTTTTTTTTACTCGGCAGATTAGTTTAGATTAAAATAGGGCTTTGGTGAAGTATTCTCAACAAAGACTCTAAAATCTTGTGTAAAAATGTAAACTCTCAAGGATAATGCTTGTACTTTTTAATCTATTTAATCCCATGAAATTGAAGGCATTGCGAACAGTAGTTCTGTGAAAAACCTTGCAGCATAAATCCACTACGTCATTTTAATTACACGTCCCTTAGTGTCACGCGTTCACGGAGCACTGTGTAATTCACGGCGTTGTAGGGTTTCTGTCCGTTCTAAAGTGTCTGTCCGTCACTTGGTCTCGTTTCCTGATCGGCAGCTTTAACAGGCCTGGTGGCCAGAGTGTTGCGTGCTCGGTATTTCCTGATGTTTGGTTTTTAAACCCTAAAGAGGTCACCTTCCCTCCTCCTTATTTAGCTAGCATTCTGCTACAGCCGTCCAGTCAGTCAATCAGTCAGCCATCCAGCTATCCAGTCAGCCAGCCATCTAGCTATCCAGCCAGCCATCCAGCTATCCAGTCAGTCAGCCAGCCAGCCAGCCATCCAGCTATCCAGCCAGCCATCCAGCTATCCAGTCAGGCAGCCAGCCAGCCAGCCATCCAGCTATCCAGTCAGCCAGCCATCCAGCTATCCAGTCAGCCAACCAGCCAGCCAGCCAGCTATCCAGTCAGCCAGCCAGCCAGGCAGCCAGCCAGCCATCCAGCTATAGATTTTATTGATGGATTATATTAGTTTAAAATAAGTGTTCATTCAGTATTGTTGTAATTATCATTATTACAAATAAATTAAAAAAACGGCTGATTAATCGGTATCGGCGTTGAAAAATCATAATCGGTCGACCTCTAGTTTATAGTCGACCTCAACCATCCAGCTATCCAGTCAGCCAGCCAGCCAGCCATCCAGCTATCCAGTCAGCCATCCAGCTATCCAGTCAGTCAGCCAGCCAGCCAGCCATCCAGCTATCCAGTCAGCCATCCAGCTATCCAGTCAGTCAGCCAGTCAGCCAGCCATCCAGCTTTCCAGTCAGCCAGCCATCCAGCTTTCCAGTCAGCCAGCCACCCAGCTTTCCAGCCAGCCAGCCAGCCACCCAGCTATCCAGTCAGTCAGCCAGCAGCTCTGCTCACCTCTTACCGGCAGTAGTGCCTCTCCTTCAGAAACAGCTGCAATCAAATAAACAACCTTGTGGTGTTGGGTTTATTTTAGAGGTCGACCGATTAATCGGAATGGCCGATTTCAAGTATTCATAACAATCGGAAATCTGTATTTTTGGACGATTTTTTGAAACTTTTTTTTTTTACACACCTTTATTTAACGAGGCAAGTCAGTTAACACGTTCTTATTTTCAGTGATGGCCTAGGAATGGTGGGTTAACTGCCTCGTTCAGGGGCAGAACGACAGATTTTCACATTGTCAGCTCGGGGGATTCAATCTTGCAACCTTACAGTTAACTAGTCCAATGCTCTAACACCTGATTATATTGCACTCCACGAGGAGCCTGCCTGTTACGCGAATGCAGTAAGCCAAGGTAAGTTGCTAGCTAGCATTAAACTTATCTTATAAAAAACTATCAATCAATCATAACCACTAGTTAACTCCACATGGTTGGTGATATTACTAGTTTAGCTGGCGTGTCCTGTGTTGCATATAATTGATGCAGTGCGTATCGTTGCTCCAATGTGTACCTAACCATGAACATCAATGCCTTTCTTAAAAATCAATATACAGAAGTATATATTTTTAAACCTGCATATTTAGCTAAAAGAAATCCAGGTTAGCAGGCAATCTTTACCAGGTGAAATTGTGTCACTTCTCTTGTGTTCACTGTACACAGATTCAGTGTATATGCAACATTTCGGGTATCCTCATTTGCCATAATTTTACGTAATTATGATATAACATTGAAGGTTGTGCAATGTAACAGGAATATTTAGACTTATGGATGCCACCGGTTAGATAAAATACGGAACGGTTCCGTATTTCACTGACAGAATAAACGTCTTGTTTTCGAAATGATAGTTTCCGGATTCGACCATATTCATGACCTAAGGCTCGTATTTCTGTGTGTTATTATGTTATAATTAAGTCTATGATTTGATAGAGCAGTCTGACTGAGCGGTGGTAGGCAGCAGCAGGCTCATAAGCATTCATTCAAACAGCACTTTCGTGCGTTTTGCCAGCAGCTCTTCGTTGTGTGTCAAGCATTGCGCTGTTTATGACTTCAAGCCTATCAACTCCCGAGATTAGACTTGTGTAACCGATGTGAAATGGCTAGCTAGTTAGCGGGGTGCGCGCTAATAGCATTTCAAACGTCACTCGCTCTGAGACTTGGAGTAGTTGTTCCCCTTGCTCTGCATGGGTAACGCTGCTTCGAGGGTGGCTGTTGTCGTTGTGTTCCTGGTTCGAGCCCAGGTAGGAGCGAGGAGAGGGACGGAAGCTGTACTGTTACACTGGCAATACTAAAGTGCCTATAAGAACATCCAATAGTCAAAGGTTAATGAAATACAAATGGTGTAGAGAGAAATAGTCCTATTATTCCTAAAATAACTACAACCTAAAACTTCTTACCCTCAAATATTGAAGACTCATGTTAAAAGGAACCACCAGCTTTCATATGTTCTCATGTTCTGAGAACATATGAGCAAGGAACTTAAACGTTAGCTTTCTTACATGGCACATATTGCACTTTTACTTTCTTCTCCAACACTTTGTTTTTGCATTATTTAAACCAAATTGAACATGTTTCATTATTTATTTGAGGCTAAATAGATTTTATTGATGGATTATATTAGGTTAAAATAAGTGTTCATTCAGTATTGTTGTAATTGTCATTATTACAAAGAAAATAAAATAAAACGGCTGATTAATCGGTATCATCTTTTTTTGGTCCTCCAATAATCGGTATCGGTATCGGCTTTGAAAAATCATAATCGGTCGACCTCCAGTTTATTTTACACGCATTGAGGGCTTTGTCCCAAATCACACCCTATTCTCTTTATAGTGCACTATATAGGGAATTGGGTGCACTATATAGGGAATAGGGTGCCATTTGGGACACAGCCTAGAACTTCCGCTCTTCATTCACACACAAAGACAGTGGACTTCTTGAAATGTGTTTTATTTATTTTTTACATTGGAAAGTCAAGGAAGGACCTTCACATCCATCAGCTGAAACATTAGCTGAAACGGGGATGAGGATCAGCTGAAACAGGGATGAGGATCAGCTGAAACAGGGATGAGGATCAGCTAAAACAGGGATGAGGATCAGCTGAAACAGGGATGAGGATCAGCTGAAACAGGGATGAGGATCAGCTGAAACAGGGATACGGATCAGCTGAAACAGGGAAACGGATCAGCTGAAACAGGGATGAGGATCGGCTAAAACAGGGATACGGATTAGCTGAAACAGGGATGAGGATCAGCTGAAACAGGGATATGGATTAGCTGAAACAGGGATGAGGATCAGCTGAAACAGGGATACGGATTAGCTCAAACAGGGATACGGATCAGCTGAAACAGGGATACGGATTAGCTGAAACAGGGATGAGGATCAGCTGAAACAGGGATACGGATTAGCTGAAACAGGGATGAGGATCGGCTGAAACAGGGATGAGGATCAGCTAAAACAGGGATACGGATCAGCTGAAACAGGGATGAGGATCAGCTGAAACAGGGATACGGATTAGCTGAAACAGGGATGAGGATCAGCTGAAACAGGGATACGGATTAGCTGAAACAGGGATACGGATCAGCTGAAACAGGGATACGGATTAGCTGAAACAGGGATGAGGATCAGCTGAAACAGGGATACGGATTAGCTGAAACAGGGATGAGGATCGGCTGAAACAGGGATGAGGATCAGCTAAAACAGGGATACGGATCAGCTGAAACAAGGATGAGGATCAGCTGAAACAGGGATACGGAATGGCTGAAACAGGGATGAGGATCAGCTGAAACAGGGATGAGGATTAGCTGAAACAGGGATGAGGATCAGCTGAAACAGGGATACGGATCAGCTGAAACATTTATGAGGATCAGCTGAAACAGGGATGAGGATCGGCTGAAACAGGGATGAGGATCAGCTGAAACAGGGATACGGATTAGCTGAAACAGGGATGAGGATCAGCTGAAACAGGGATGAGGATCGGCTGAAACAGGGATGAGGATCAGCTGAAACAGGGATACGGATCGGCTGAAACAGGGATGAGGATCAGCGATACGGATTAGCTGAAACAGGGATGAGGATCAGCTGAAACAGGGTTACGGATCGGCTGAAACAGGGATGAGGATCAGCTGAAACAGGGATACGGATTAGCTGAAACAGGGATGAGGATCAGCTGAAACAGGGATACGGATCAGCTGAAACAGGGATGAGGATCAGCTGAAACAGGGATACGGATTAGCTGAAACAGGGATGAGGATCAGCTGAAACAGGGATACGGATTAGCTGAAACAGGGATGAGGATCAGCTGAAACAGGGATACGGATTAGCTGAAACAGGGATGAGGATCGGCTGAAACAGGGATGAGGATCAGCTAAAACAGGGATACGGATCAGCTGAAACAGGGAAACGGATCAGCTGAAACAGGGATGAGGATCGGCTAAAACAGGGATACGGATTAGCTGAAACAGGGATGAGGATCAGCTGAAACAGGGATATGGATTAGCTGAAACAGGGATGAGGATCAGCTAAAACAGGGATGAGGATCAGCTGAAACAGGGATGAGGATCAGCTGAAACGGGGATAGTGATCAGTTGAAATGGGGATAGTGATCAGCTGAACCGGGGATAGTGATCAGTTGAAACGGGGATAGTGATCAGTTGAAACGGGGATAGTGATCAGTTGAAACGGGGATAGTGATCAGTTGAAACGGGGATAGTGATCAGCTGAAACGGGGATAGTGATCAGTTGAAATGGGGATAGTGATCAGCTGAAACATGTTTCCACTTCAAAATAACAGCACTTACAGTTGACCGAGGCAGAAATTTGTTGAACTGACTTGTTGGAAAGGTGTCATCCTATGACTGTGCCACTTTGAAAGTCACTGAGCCCTTCAGTAAGGCCATTTTACTGCCAATGTTTGTCTATGGAGATTGCATGGTTGTGTGCTCAATTTTATAAACCTGTCAGCAACGGGTGAAGGCTGAAATAGCCGGTCCACTCATTTGAATTCATGTCCAAATACATTTTCTGTATAAAATGTCTCTTTTCCAGCAGCTTTGACAGATATAGGGCATCGTACCAAATGACACCCTATTCCCTATATAGTGCACTACTTTAGACCAGGGTCCACAGGGCTCTGGTCAAAACTAGTGCACTATAAAAGAAATAGGATGCCATTGGGACAGTTCTCATCCTTTGTTCGGTGCCACAACAACATAGCTATTGGTTAGTCCTGCATTAGGGACATTACCGGCCATCCCATCCTACACCTTAATAATTAACACCGCCATCTGCGATCAGTGTTATTGTTTATTGGCTGGCAGAGCGGCCCTCGGGGCAGTGTGGAGGCTAGCTGTCTGTTCATGGGGGTGTCAAACACCTACCTGTATGACTGGCTGCCTGGTTACCTGGCTGGATGGCTGGCTGACTGACTGGGTAACTATCGGCAGATTCTGTCACATCTTCATCATTGAGGGCTGACTGACTGGATAACTGACTGACTGACTGACTGAAGGACTCACTCGGGCCGTAAGTTACTTATTGATTTTGTTGATTGGATTTATTTGATACAATGCTTTTAACCTGTCAAACGCTTGTCAATAGTGTTGATTAACTAGGCCAGGGGTAGGATACTATACTGGCGCAACATGCAACAATTTTGAACATTTTACTGAGTAACATTTCATATAAGGAAATCAGTCAATTGAAATAAATAAATGAGGCACTAATCTATGAGTTTCACGTGACTGGGAATACAGATATGCATCTGTTGGTAACAGACACCTTTAATAAAAGGTAGGGGCGTGGATCAGAAAACCAGTCAGTATCTGGTGTGACCACCATGTGCCTCATGCAGCGAGACACATCTCCTTCACATAGAGTTGATCAGGTTGTTGATTGTGGCCGGTGGAATGTTGTCCTACTCCTCTTCAATGGCTGTGAGAAGTTGCTGGATATTAGTGGGAACTGGAGCGTGCTGTCGTACACGACTATCCAGAGCATTCTAAACATGCTCAATTGGTGACATGTCTGGTGATTACATAGATCATTGAAGAACTGGGACATTTGTATCTTCCAGGATTTGTGTACAGATCCTTGCGACATGAGACTGTTAATTATCATGCTGAAACGTGGAGCGATGGCGGTGGATAAATGACACGGCAATGGGACTCAGGATCTCGTCAAGATATCTTTGTGCATTCAAATTGCCATCGATAAAATGCAATTGTGTTCATTGTCCGTAGCTTATTCCTGCCCACATCATAACCCCACCTCCACCATGGGGCACACCATTGACATCAGCAAAACTCTCGCCCACACATCACCATAAATGTCTGCGGTTTTGAGACCGGTTAGATGTACTGCCAAATTCTCTAAAACGACATTGGAAGCAGTGTTATTCATTGGAATCTAGGCTTCACCAAAATAATTTACCAAGAAAAACATTCTAAAACATTAAATGTATCTTTCGTTTCATCATTTTCCTTCAATTCGCAAGGGGCTAAATGTACACGACATGACCAAAAGTATGTGGACACCTACCATGGGCATTAATATGGAGTTGGTCCCCCCCTTTGCCTCCACTCTTCTGGGAAGACTTTCCACTAGATGTTGGAACACTGCTGCTATAACAGCCTCCACTCTTCTGGGAAGGCTTTCCACTAGATGTTGGAACATTGCTGCGGGGACTTGCTTCCATTCAGCCACAAGAGCATTAGTGAGGTCGGGCACTGATGTTGGAAGATTAGGCCTGGCTCGCAGTCGGCGTTCCAATTCATCCCAAAGGTGTTCGGTGAGGTTTAGGTCAGGGCTCTGTGCAGGCCAGTCAAGTTCTTCCACATCGATCTCAACAAACCGTTTTGTCTGGAACTCGTTATGTGGACGGGGGCATCAAGGCAAAGGGTGGTTAATCTAAAATACATGTGGTCAGTATGTGTTATTTCAAATCAAATCAAATTTTATTTGTCACATACACATGGTTAGCAATGTTAATGCGAGCGTAGCGAAATGCTTGTGCTTCTAGTTCCGACAATGCAATAATAACCAACGAGTAATCTAACCTAACAATTCCACAACTACTACCTTATACACACAAGTGTAAAGGGATAAAGAATATGTACATAAAGATATATGAATGAGTGATAGGCAAGATGCAGTAGATGGTATCGAGTACAGTATATACATATGAGATGAGTAATGTAGGGTATGTAAACAAAGTGGCATAGTTTAAAGTGGCTAGTGATACATGCATTACATAAAGATGCAGTAGATGATATAGGGTACAGTATATACATATGAGATGAGTAATGTATGGTATGTAAACATTATATTAAGTAGCATTGTTTAAAGTGGCTAGTGATATATTTTCAATTCCCATTATTAAAGTGGCTAGAGATTTGAGTCAGTATGTTGGCAGCAGCCACTCAATGTTAGTGGGTGGTTTTTGTCCTTGATGATCTTTATGGCCTTCGGGTGACATCGGGTGGTGTAGGTGTCCTGGAGGGCAGGTAGTTTGCCCCCGGTGATGCATTGTGCAGACCTCACTACCCTCTGGAGAGCCTTACGGTTGTGGGCGGAGCAGTTGCCCGTACCAGGCGGTGATACAGCCCGCCAGGATGCTCTCGATTGTGCATCTGTAGAAGTTTGTGAGTGCTTTTGGTGACAACCCGAATTTCTGCGCCTTCTTCACGATGCTGTCTGTGTGAGTGGACCAATTCAGTTTGTATGTGATGTGTATGCCGAGGAACTTAAAACGTACTACCTTCTCCACTACTGTCCCGTCGATGTGGATAGGGGGGTGCTCCCTCTGCTGTTTCCTGAAGTCCACAATCATCTCCTTTGTTTTGTTGACGTTGAGTGTGAGGTTATTTTCCTGACACCACACTCCAAGGGCCCTCACCTCCTCCCTGTAGGCCGTCTCGTCGTTGTTGTTGGTAATCAAGCCTACCACTGTACTTTTGATGTCTTCACTATTATTGTACAATGTTTAACATTAAGAAAAACCATTGAATGAGTAGGTGTGTCCAAATGCTTGGCTAGTACGCTAAATTCAAATCAAATCAAATGTATTTATATAGCCCTTCGTACATCAGCTGATATCTCAAAGTGCTGTACAGAAACCCAGCCTAAAACCCCAAACAGCAAGTAATGCAGGTGTAGAAGCACGGTGGTTAGGAAAAACTCCCTAGAAAGGCCAAAACCTAGGAAGAAACCTAGAGAGGAACCAGGCTATGTGGGGTGGCCAGTCCTCTTCTGGCTGTGCCGGGTAGAGATTATAACAGAACATGGCCAAGATGTTCAAATGTTCATAAATGACCAGCATGGTCAAAAAATAATAAGGCAGAACAGTTGAAACTGGAGCAGCAGCACGGCCAGGTGGACTGGGGACAGCAAGGAGTCATCATGTCAGATAGTCCTGGGGCATGGTCCTAGGGCTCAGGTCCTCCGAGAGAGAAAAAGAAAGAGAATTAGAGAGAGCATATGTGGGGTGGCCAGTCCTCTTCCGGCTGTGCCGGGTGGAGATTATAACAGAACATGACCAAGATGTTCAAATGGTCATAAACGACCAGCATGGTCGAATAATAATAAGGTAGAACAGTTGAAACTGGAGCAGCAGCACGGCTAGGTGCACTGCGGACAGCAAGGAGTCATCATGTCAGGTAGTCCTGGGGCATGGTCCTAGGGCTCAGGTCCTCCGAGAGAGAGAAGGAGAGAATTAGAGAACGCACACTTAGATTCACACAGGACACCGAATTGAAAATTAATGGTAAATAATGAATTGTTTCACTTTTATTGTGAATATATTTTTTTGCACACTTCTACATTAATGTGGATGCTACAATGATTACGGATAATCCTGAATGAATCTTGAATAATGATGAGTGAGAACGCTACAGACGCACAAATATCATACCCCCAAGACATGCTAACCTCTCACCATTACAATAACAGGGGAGGTTAGCATTTTATATCATACCCCCAAGACATGCTAACTTACCATTACAATAACAAGGGAGGTTAGTATTTTATATCATACCCCCAAGACATGCTAACTTCCCATTACAATCACAGGAGAGGTTAGCATTTTATATCATACCCCCAAGACATGCTAACGTCCCATTACAATAACAGGAGAGTTTAGCATTTTATATCATACCCCCAAGACATGCTAACCTCTCACCATTACAATAACAGGGGAGGTTAGCATTTTATATCATACCCCCAAGACATGCTAACTTACCATTACAATAACAAGGGAGGTTAGTATTTTATATCATACCCCCAAGACATGCTAACTTCCCATTACAATCACAGGAGAGGTTAGCATTTTATATCATACCCCCAAGACATGCTAACGTCCCATTACAATAACAGGAGAGTTTAGCATTTTATATCATACCCCCAAGACATGCTAACTTCCCATTACAATCACAGGAGAGGTTAGCATTTTATATCATACCCCCAAGACATGCTAACCTCTCATTACAATAACAGGGCAGGTTAGCATTGTATATTATACCTCAAGACATGCTAACCACTCATTACAATAACAGGAGAGGTTAGCATTTTATATCATACCCCCAAGACATGCTAACCTCTCATTACAATAACAGGGGAGGTTAGCATTTTATATCATACCCCCAAGACATGCTGACTTCCCATTACAATAACAGGGGAGGTTAGCATTTTATATCATACCCCCAAGACATGCTAACTTCCCATCACAATCACAGGGGAGGTTAGCATTTTATATCATACCCCGAAGACATGCTAACTTCCCATTACAAACACAGGAGAGGTTAGCATTTTATATCAGACCCCAAGACATGCTAACTTCCCATTACAATCACAGGAGAGGTTAGCATTTTATATCATACCCTCAAGACATGCTAACTTCCCATTACAATCACAGGAGAGGTTAGCATTTTTCTGGGGTGGGTATGATATTTGTGCATCTGTAACTTTCTCACTCATCATTATTCACAATTCATTCAGGATTGTCCAACAAATTTGTAGAGTCACAACCCTGATATAGCCTTTGCGTGAAATGAATATGGGACCAAATACTTCACTTTTTATTACTTTAATACACATACGTGAATTTGTCCCAATGTTTTTGGTCTCTTAAAATGGGGGGGGGGGGGGGGGGGACTGTGCAAAAACTGCTGCACTTTATAAATGCTTCACCCAATATGGATGAGAATACCTTCAATTTTATGCTGACTGTCAGGCATAGGTTTAGAACAAGGCTGTAACGTAACAAACTGTGGTGCAAAAAGTCAAAGGGTCTAAATCGAAACGGAACGCATCAACAGAACATTGTTGCAAATGTTAAAGACACTAACTGAGACACAAAATTCAAATTGGAAGGAGTCTCTGTGTCAGGCGTAGGTGTAATAGGTTGCAGGGAAGTCAGGCGCAGGAGAGTCAAACGGAGTGTAAAATGGAGTCTTTTAATAAAGTCCACGTAACATGCTCCATAAGACTAAAAGGTACATAAACAAACAAACATGGGTACAAGGACCCGACGCGCACCTATATAACATAAAACTACACTGACAATAAATCAATCTCTGACAAAGACATGAGGGGAAACAGATGGTTAAATACACAACAGGCAATGAATGGGATTGAAAACAGGTGTGTGGGAAGACGAGACAAAAACCAATGGAACGTCAATGGTGACGAATGATGACGTCGAACAACGAGCACCGCCCGAACAAGGAGAGGCAACGACTTCGGCAGAAGTCGTGACACTGACAGTCTGCACTTTTACCTCATAGTCATTGAGTTTGATTTTATTTTTTATTTTTACAGGGACAGTGCACTTTAATCAACGTTTCAGTAAAAGTGCCGGTTTTAGCCAACCGGGCTAATTTTCAACCTCAGTCCCTGGGCAGGTTATTGAAAACAATTACAATATAGACAGTCATTGAGCAGTGATCACATGCAGAGCAACATAGGACATAGGACAAGCAAGATGTAGCATACAGACAGAGCAACATAGAACAAAAAGCAACAAGACAAAATCCATTAAAGCAACACATTTCATTTCATATCCAAAGTGCTGGAGTACAGAGCCAAGAACAGCAACAGATGTATGACTGTTTGTCTCTTTTTATTTCACGTTAGTCAATTAAGAGACGCTCTTTTCCTTAGCCTTGCTCAAGGGCACATCAATCGGCTTTTTCACATAGTCTTCTTGGGGATTCAAAACAGCAACCTTTCAGTTACTGCCCCCCTCCATTTTTTAAAAATACTACAAAAAAATTACCCCAAAACATATATACAGTATGTACACTGACTATACAAAACATACCTGCTCTTTCGATGACATGAACTGACCAGGTGAATCCAGGTTAAAGCCATGATCTTTTATTGATGTCACTTGTTAAATCCACTTCAATCAGAGTAGATAAAGGGGAGGACACAGGTTAAAGAAGGATTTTTAAGCCTTGAGATATGGATTGTGCATGTGTGACATTCAGAGGGTGAATGGGCAAGATGAAAAATTTAATTGCCTTTGAACGGGGTATGGTAGAAGGTTCCAGGTGTACCGGTGTGAGTGTGTCAAGAACTGCTATACTGCTGAGTTTTTCACATTCAACAGTTTCCCGTGTGTATCAAGAATGGTCCACCACCCAAAGGACATCCAGCCAACTTGACACAACTGTGGGAAGCGTTGGAGTCAACATGGCCCAGCATCCCTGTGGAACGCTTTCGACACCTTGTAGAGTCCAAGTCCCGACAAATTGAGGCTGTTCTGAGGGCAAAAGGGAGTGGTGCAACTCAATATTAGGAATGTGTTCATTAATAATTCCTTGTTCAAGTGTGTGTGTGAGAGCCATGTAACAAGGTGTTCTGAATTAGATGTACTTATATATTTCAGCTACTCTCACATACGACACACTTGGCTTTGGAGAGTTTAACGATTTTCCAGAGACCTCAGAGCCAGTGTATATATATATATATATATATATATATATATATATATATATATATATATATATATATATATACAGGACACACCACAGAGGGATGGACCGCAGAGGGATGTTAAAGCAGCCAAGTGCTCAGCATATGTGGGAACGCCTTCAAGTCTGTTGGAAAATAATTCCTCATGATGCTGGTTGAGAGAATGCCTAGAGTGTGCAAGACTGTCATCAAGGCAAAGGGTGGCTACTTTGAATTATCTCGAATCTATTTTGATTTGTTTAACCTGTTGAAACTCCCCATCCCGGATCCGGGATCGTGACTAAAGCCTCAGGCTCATTAGCATAACGCAACGTTAACGATTTCTGAAAATCGCAAATAAAATGAAAATAATGCGCCTGCTCTCAAGCTTAGCCTTTTCTTAACAACACTGTCATCTCAGATTTTCAAAATATGCTTTTGAACCATAGAAATTGACTAATTTGTGTAAGAGTATGCTAAGCTAGCTTAGCATTTTGAGTAGCATTTAGCACGCAACATTTTCACAAAAACCTGATAACCAAATAAATAAAATCATTTACCTTTGAAGAGCTTCGGATGTTTTCAATGTTTTGAATGAGTAGGTGTGTCCTGTATATATATATATATATATATATACAGGACACACCTACTCATTCAAGGGTTTTTCTTTATTTACTGTTTTCTATATTGTAGAATATATATATATATACTCTTTCAAGACTGTTGGAAAAGCATTCCTCATGAAGCTGGTTGAGAGAATACCAAATAGGACTGTCTTCTGTATACCACCCCTACAACACAACTGATTGGCTCAAAAGCATTAAGAAGGAAAGACATTCCACAAATGAACTTTTAACAAGGCACACCTGTTGATTGAAATCCATTCCAGGTGACTACCTCATGAAGCTGGTTGGGAGAATGCCAAGAGTGTGCAAAGCTGTCAACAAGGCAAACGCTCAGGAAGGAAACGCGTTCTGTCTCCTAGAGATAAGCGTACTTTGGTGCGAAAAGTGCAAATCAATCCCAGAATAACAGCAAAGGACCTTGTGAAGATGCTGGAGGAAACAGGTGCAAAAGTATCTATATCCACAGTACAACGAGTCCTATATCGACATAACCTGAAAGGCCGCTCAGCAAGGAAGAAGCCACTGCTCCAAAACCGCCACAAAAAAAGCCAGACTACGGTTTGCAACTCCACATGTGGACAAAGATTGTACTTTTTGAAGAAATGTCCTCTGGTCTGATGAAACAAAAATGGAACTGTTTGGCCATAATGACAATATTTATGTTTGGAGGAAAAAGGGGGATACTTGCAAGCCGAAGACACCATCCCAACCATGATGCACTGGGGTGGCAGCATCATGTTGTGGACGTGCTGCAGAAGAGACTGGTGCACTTCACAAAATAGATGGCGCCATGAGGTTGGAAAATTATGTGGATATATTGAAGCAACATCTCAAGACATCAGTCAGGAAGTTAAAGCTTGGTCGCAAATGGGTCTTCCAAATGGACAATGACCCCAAGCATACTTCCAAAGTTGTGTCATAATGGCTTAAGGAAACAAAGTCAAGGTATTGGAGTGGCCATCACAAATCCCTGACCTAAATCTTATAGAACATGTGTGGGCAGAACTGAAAAAGCGTGTGCGAGCAAGGAGGCCTACAAACCTGACTCAGTTACACCAGCTCTGTCAGGAGGTATGGGCCAACATCCACCCAACTTATTGTGGGAAGCTTGTGCTTCCGACTTCAACTGTACATAGAGCAGCGCTGGGCAGGGTACTGGGCGGAGGCCAGCTAGTAGGTACTATCTCCGCCGGGAAGCGGGGTGAACAAGCCATTGCTCAGGTCCTTGATTATCTTTTTGGGCTTCTTGTGACACCTGGTGCCTTAGATGTCCTGGAGGGCAGGCAGTGTGCCCCCGGTGATGCATTGTGTTGACCACACCACCCTTTGAAGAGCCCTGCGGTTGCGGATAGTGCAGTTTCCGTACCAGGCGGTGATACAGCCGGACAGGATGCTCTCAATGGTGCATCTGCAGAAGTTAGTGAGGGTGTTAGGGGCCAGGCCCAAATTTCTTCAGCCTCCTGAGGTTGAAGAGGTGCTGTTGCGCCTTCTTCACCACACTGTCTGTGTGGATGGACTATTCCAGGTTGTCATTGATGTGCTCACTGAGAAGACTGAAGCTTTTCTATGTGGATGGGGTCGTGCTCTCTCTGATACATCCTGAAGTCCACGATCAGCTCCTTCATTTTGTTGACTTTTTTAATTTTTTACCTTTATTTAACTAGGCAAGTCAGTTAAGAACGAATTCTTATTTTCAATGATGGCCTAGGAACAGTGGGTTAACTGCCTGTTCAGGGGCAGAACGACTTGTACCTTGTCAGCTCTGGGATTTGAACTTGCAAACTTTTGGTTATTGGTCCAACGCTCTAACCACTAGGCTACCCTGAGAGAGAGGTTATTTTCCTGGCACCACTTCGCCAGGGCCCTCATCTCCTCCCTGTTGGCTGTCTCATCGTTGTTTATAATCAGGCCTGCGATTTCAGTTTTGCGTGAATGCTGGCACCTATCCAGAAGGTTTTAGTTAGAATAATCCTCACACTGGGAATAACATCCTCTATACCACTTCCTGATGAACTCTGTCACCGAGTCAGTGTATACGTCAATGTTATTCTCAGAGGCAACCCGGAACATATCCCAGTCCGCTTGATCAAGACAATCTTGAAGCATAGATTCTGATTGGTCAGAACAACATTGAACAGACCTTACCACGGGAACTTCCTGTTTAAGTTTCTGCCTATAGGAAAGGAGGAGCAGAATGTGGAGGCGTGATCTGATTGGCCAAAAGGAGGGCAGGAGAGGGCTTCTTAGCCGTCCCGGTAGGGGGAGTAGCAATGGTCAAGAGTTTCTTGATGAACAAGAAGTGCAAGCGATGTGCTGATAAAATTTTGGTAGCATTTTACTATGATTTGCTTTATTGGTCCCAAGCTACAATACATGCGGCCTCAGGATATGCGGCTTTCCAGTTTGCACAAAGTCCAATGTAGTTCCTTGAGAGCCGTCGCAGTGTCAACTTGAGGGGGAATATACACGGCCGTGACAAGAGAATTCTCTCGGGAGAGACAAAAGATAAGTCTGCATTTTATATTGAGATATTCCAGATTGGGAGAATAGTTCCTGTACGTTAACACAATCACACCAGGATAGTTAATCATGAAACAAACACCTCTGTCTTTCTTCTTCCCGGAGAGTTCTATCTTTCTTCCTGTCCGCATGAGAGAACCCCGCTTGCTGTATGGACAGGGACAGTATATCCGGAGAGAGCTATGATTCCGGAAACAGAGTATGTTACAGTCCCTGATGTCTCCCTGGAAGGAGATCCTCGCTCTGAGCTCGTCTACTTTATTGTCCATGGACTGAACATTAGCAAGTAATGCGTATGCGGTGAATAGTATGAACGCCCCCTGAGTCGGACTAAAAGCTCACTCCGTATTCCTCTTCTTTGTAGGCGGTGTCTTGGAGCAGCCCCTGAGATGAGTGAAAATGCCTCTGGGGGTATGAACAAAGAATCCACTTCAGGAAAGTCACATTTTTGGTCGTTACGCTGGTGACCGCCAATCTAATAACCATAAATTGTTTTCGGCTATAGGTAATAATGCAAGAAAACGTTCTGAGCAAATAATGTAAGAAATAACACAACAACAAAAATACAGTAAAGTCGGTTAGGAGCTAGGGACAGGGTGACCTTGTCTGTCCGCGCCATCTGGAAGTTAACGCCGCAGCGAAAGCGATGCCGTAATGTCACAGCGTCAAAGTGGCGTGAGTGTGGAAATGGCTGGGTCCTTGGAGACAAAGCACAATAGTGTTCTGCAGCTTATCCGCCCTGCCTTTGATGTGTAGTGTGTTCCAAATGGCACCCTATTCCCTATACTGTACACTAGAGCCTTAGGGGCTCTGGTCAACAGTAGTGCACTATATAGGGAATTAGGGTCCCCTTTGGAACACAGAAGTTGTGGGTTTTATTCCTGTCCTTTGAGAGCAGAATTTGATCTGCATTCTGCATGGCCTCCATTAGGACATCACAGGTTCATTAGGGGAGATCTAAACGCTTCCATATATCCTGCATCCTCCCCACAGGGGTTGAAATCCTGCCAATACATGCAAGGTTTGTTTCTTTCTACTCCACTCCCTTATCCTCTATTTCTTTATTTTCCTCTCCTCTCTACTCTGTTCTGAACTCATTGTACCTCACCGATCTGAGCTTCTTTCTCTCTCTCTCTCTCTCTGTCCCCCTCCCAGCCCTTCTCAGCAGACCAGCCAATAGAAGAACTAGGTCCGGTGGAGGAGGATGTGAGGGGGAGACAGGCTGTGGCGTGGCAGCCCAGTAAAGAGGACTACTACCGTCGCCTTAGTGACCCAGGCCGCTACTACTTCCACAATAACAACAAAACAAATATGGAGAGCTTAAAGGTGATTGGCTGACATACTGACAGTATGATACTGAGCTGATGGTTGGCATCTGAGTCTGGATCCTCTCCAGATGGGCTTCCCATCTGAGTCTGGTTCCTCTCTAGGCTTTGTCCTCCCACTTCACAGGGTGGTGAATGTGCAAGGTGATGAGCTTGATGCTGCTTTCAAATAAATATTGAGGGTCTTATTTTTGTGACGCGATGATCGATGTTTGCTGCCATTTGACAAGTAAAAGTAATATTCTCTTATCCATAATAATCTCATAATGTAGCTAGCCTACCCGTACTGTGTCTGCCAGATGTTGGCTAGAGCGCACGTACCAAGACCAGAGTGAGCACATTTGCTATATAACAAAACTATCAGAAAACTATTTTTCATTCAGTACATGGGATTCTAACCGCAAACATTATCTTTATGTGCACTATGTCATCACACAGACTTTTATAAGCAAAAAAATCTGTTTGATGGAAACACATCTCTGGTGGGAAAATGTGCATATTATTTTATGCAAATTTGATGGAAACCTAGCTTCTAACCTAGCTACTAAACTAGCTACTAACCAAGCTTCTAATTTAGCTACTAATCTATCTTCTAATCTAGCTACTAATCTAGCTACTAACCTAGCTTCTAACCTAGCTACTAACCTAGCTCTTCTAACCTAGCTCCTCTACCTAGCTTCTAACCTAGCTACTAATATAATTTATAACCTAGCGTTTTACCTAGCTTCTAACCTAGCTACTAACCTAGCTCTTCTAACATAGCTACTAATCTAGCTTCTAATCTAGTTTCTGACCTAGCTTCTAATCTAGCATCTAACCTAGCTTCTAACCTAGCTACTAACCTAGCTTCTAACCTAGCTTCTAACCTACCTACTAACCAAATACAATTTATTTAAATAGCCCTTCTTACATCAGCTGAGAGAGAGAGAATACTTAAATTTACACAGGACACTGGATAAGACAGGAGAAATGCTCCAGATATAACAGACTAACCCTAAACCCCCGACACATAAACTACTGCAGCATAAATACTGGAGGCTGAGACAGGAGGGGTCAGGAGACACTGTGGCCCCATCCGATGATAACCTCGGACAGGGCCAAATGTAACGGATGTGAAATGGCTAGCTAGTTAGCGGTGGTACGCGCTAAATAGCGTTTCAATTGGTGACGTCACTTGCCCTGAGACCTTGAAGTAGTAGTTCCCCTTGCTCTGCAAGGGCCACGGCTTTTGTGGAGCGATGGGTAACGATGCTTCGTGGGTGACTATTGTTGATGTGTGCAGAGGGTCCCTGGTTCACGCACGGGTATGGGCGAGGGGACGGTCTAAAGTTATACTGTTACACAAACAGGCAGGATATAACCCCACCCATTTTGCCAAAGCACAGCCCCTACACCACTAGAGGGATATCTTCAACCACCAGCTTACCATCCTAAGACAAGGCCGAGTATAGAGGCCATGATTATTTTCATCATTGTCAAGAGATGTAGTACTAAAACACTTGAGTGTCTCCCTTGATCCTAGGTCCTGGCAGAGTTGTGCAGACTCAGGACAGCTGAGCTTTGGAGGAATACTCAGATTTAAAGAGGTGTCCGTAATTTGCTTTCTAATGATCATAATCTTTTCCTCAAAGAAGTTCCTGAATGTATTACTGCTGAAGTGAAAGCCATCCTCTCTCGGGGAATGCTGCTTTTTAGTTCGCCTTGCGACAGTATCAAAAATACATTTTGGATTGTTCTTATTTTCCTCAATTAAGTTGGAAATCGAGCAGCTGAGTGGGCATTCTATTTTGGATGTCTTGTTTGTCTATTTCTGTGTTTGGCCTGATATGGTTCTCAATCAGGGGCAGGTGTTAGTCATTGTCTCTGATTGGGAACCATATTTAGGTAGCCTGGGTTTCACTGTGTGTTTGTGGGTGATTGTTCCTGTCTCTGTGTTTTGCACCAGATAGGGCTGTTTAGGTTTTCGCACGTTTGTTATTTTGTTAGTTTATTCGTGTATAGTCTCTCGTCTCTCGATTTAAATAAAATGAATCACAACCACGCTGCATTTTGGTCCGCTCCTTCTTCCCACAACGAAAACCGTGACAGAATCACCCACCACAACAGGACCAAGCGGCGTGGTAACAGGCAAAAGCAACAGCAGGAGCAACAAAAGAAGGAATGGACATGGGAGGACGAATTAGACGAAGAAGGACCCTGGGCTCAGCCTGGAGAATATCGCCGTCCCAAGGAAGAACTGGAGGCGGGGAAAGCGGAGAAGCGCCGGTATGAGGAGGCAGCACGGCGACGCGGATGGAAGCCCGAGAGTCAGCACCAAAAATTTCTTGGGGGGGGGGCTCAGGGAGAGTGTGGCAGAGTCAGGAGTCAGACCTGAGCCCACTCTCCCTGTTTATTGTGAGGAGCCAAGGAGGAGACCAGAACCAGAGCCGGTGTTGGAGGTGAGCGAAACAGAGACTGTGAAGGAGTTAATGGGGAAATTGGAGGAGAAAGTAATGAGGGAGTTGCTGTGTTGGTGCTTTAAATATGGAATTCGCCCGACGGAGCGTGTCGGGGATTTGATGGCACCTGGGTCAGCGCTCCATACTCGTCCTGAGGGGCGTGCTAGTCGGCTGGTGAAGTTGGTGCCAGCCTCACGCACCAGGCCTCCTGTGCACCTCCCTAGCCTTGCATGTCCTGTGCCAGCACTGCTCTCAAGATCTCCAGTACGCCTTCACGGTCGAGCCCATCTTGTGCCACCTCCACACACCAGCCCTCCGATGGCAGCTCCCCGCACCAGGCTTCCTGTGCGTGTCCTCGGCCCAGTACCACCAGGACCACTCATCAGGCCTACAGTGCGCCTCGCCTCTCCAGCGCTGCCGGAGATTTCCTCCTCTCCTGCACTGCCGGAGTCTCCCGCCTGTTCAGCGCTGCCCGAGTCTCCAGCTTGTTCAGCGCAGCCAGAGCCTTCCTCCTCTCCTGTGCTGCTGGAGTCTCCCGCCTGTTTAGCGCTGCCAGAGCCTTCCACCTCTACAGCGTTGCCGGGGTCTCCTGCCTGTTTAGCGCAGCCAGAGCTGCCAGCCTGCATGGAGCAACCAGAGCTGCCAGCCTGCATGGAGCAGCCAGAGCTGCCAGCCTGCATGGAGCAGCCAGAGCTGCCAGCCTGCATGGAGCAGCCAGAGCTGCCAGCCTGCATGGAGCAGCCAGAGCTGTCAGTCTGCATGGAGCAGCCAGAGCTGTCATTCTGCATGGAGCTGCCAGTCTGCATGGAGCTGCAAGTCTGCAAGGAGCTGCCAGTCTGCAAGGAGCTGCCAGTCTGCAAGGAGCTGCCAGTCTGCAAGGAGCTGCCAGTCTGCAAGGAGCTGCCAGAGCTGCCAGTCTGCAAGGAGCTGCCAGAGCTGCCAGTCTGCATGGAGCAGCCAGAGTCGCCAGTCAGCATGGAGCAGCCAGAGCCGCCAGTCAGCCAGACTCTTCCAGATCTGCCAGTCAGCCAGACTCTTCCAGATCCGCTAGTCAGCCAGACTCTTCCAGATCTGCCAGTCAGCCAGACTCTTCCAGATCTGCCAGTCAACCAGACTCTTCCAGATCTGCCAGTCAGCCAGACTCTTCCAGATCTGCCAGTCAACCAGACTCTTCCAGATCTGCCAGTCAGCCAGACTCTTCCAGATCCGCCAGTCCGCCAGACTCTTCCAGATCCGCCAGTCAGCCAGACTCTTCCAGATCCGCCAGTCAACCAGACTCTTCCAGATCCGCCAGTCAACCAGACTCTTCCAGATCCGCCAGTCAGCCAGACTCTTCCAGATCTGCCAGTCAGCCAGACTCTTCCAGATCTGCCAGTCAGCCAGACTCTTCCAGATCTGCCAGTCAGCCAGACTCTGCCGGAACCGTCAGTCAGCCAGGATCTGCCGGAACCGTCAGTCTGCCAGACTCTTCTGGATCCGCCAGTCAGCCAGATTCTTCCGGATCCGCCAGTCAGCCAGGATCTGCCAGAGCCTTCCTCCTCTCCTGTGCTGCCGGAGTCTCCCGCCTGTCCGGCGCTGCTGCCGGAGTCTCCCGCCTGTCCGGCGCTGCTGCCGGGGTCTCCCGCCTGTCCGGCGCTGCTGCCGGGGTCTCCCGCCTGTCCGGCGCTGCTGCCGGGGTCTCCCGCCTGTCCGGCGCTGCTGCCGGGGTCTCCCGCCTGTCCGGCGCAGCTGCCGGGGTCTCCCGCCTGTCAGGCGCTGCTGCCGGAGTCTGAAGAGCCCCTCTGTCCCGAGCTGCCCCTCTGTCCCGAGCTGCCCCTCTGTCCTGTGTTGTTAAGTAGGGTTGCCGTGTCTGGGAGGTCACGGAAGCGGACAATGTGGGGGAAGACTGCTGTGAAGTGGGGGCCACGTCCAGCACCAGACCCGCCACCGCGGACAGATGCCCACCCAGACCCTCCCCGATAGGTTCAGGTTTTGCGGCCGGAGTCCGCACCTGGGGGGTACTGTCACGCCCTGGCCATAGTTTACTTTGTATGTTTCTATGTTTTGATTGGTCAGGGAGTGATCTGAGTGGGCATTCTATGTTGGATGTCTTGTTTGTCTATTTCTGTGATTGGCCTGATATGGTTCTCAATCAGGGGCAGGTGTTAGTCATTGTCTCTGATTGGGAACCATATTTAGGTAGCCTGGGTTTCACTGTGTGTTTGTGGGTGATTGTTCCTGTTTCTGTGTTTTGCACCAGATAGGGCAGTTTAGGTTTTCGCACGTTTGTTATTTTGTTAGTTTATTCGTGTATAGTCTCTCGTCTCTCGATTTAAAGTACAATGAATAACAACCACGCTGCATTTTGGTCCGCTCCTTCTTCCCACAACGAAAACCGTGACAATAGGTTAGTAGATAGCTACTAACCTAGCTTCTAACATAGCTACTAACATAGCTTCTAACATAGCTACTAACCTAGCTTCTAACATAGCTACTAACCTAGCTTCTAACATAGCTACTAACATAGCTACTAACATAGCTACTAACCTAGCTTCTAACATAGCTACTAACCTAGCTTCTAACATAGCTACTAACCTAGCTTCTAACCTAGCTACTAACATAGCTACTAACATAGCTACTAACCTAGCTTCTAACATAGCTACTAACCTAGCTACTAACATAGCTTCTAACCTAGCTTCTAACATAGCTACTAACATAGCTACTAACCTAGCTTCTAACATAGCTACTAACATAGCTACTAACATAGCTACTAACCTAGCTTCTAACATAGCTACTAACCTAGCTTCTAACATAGCTACTAACCTAGCTTCTAACCTAGCTACTAACATAGCTACTAACCTACCCTCTAACCGAGCTTTTGTCAGTGAGTATTTGTCTCTATATATCACATAGCCTCAAGGTTTGAGAGGCCAGTACCCAGTGGGTTGCCAATTCAAATTCCAGGGCTGTTGGGGAAATGTTGTATATCCCATGTAGGCATATCCTATATCCCAAAGATTCACCATCTCTTTGTTTTCCTGCCCAGCAACCAGAGACAGAGGAGTACCCTCAGGCTCAATACCCTGCTCCTCTGCCTGAACCCACCTCATCCTCCTCTCAACCACAACCATCTGCCATCTACAGTGTACAACATGTTATAGTGGCATCAAAAGGTGAGGGTTAACACCAGTTAGTGATGATACCAGTATCCCAATATGTTTGACATGGCAAAAAAAATGAAAACACAAAGCAGACCAAATACTTCAGTTCTTTGAAAACAAAAACAAATATTGTGTGCTGTAGCTCGGGAAATAAATACATGTGATTCTGGATGACAACATAATGATGATTCCTTCCTACAGAAGGAAAATCTGCTTCATGTTTTGTTTCCTTGACACGATACTAACGACTATCACAATAATGGCATCGTCCCGACCAGTTTAGTGTCATACCAGTATTGCACTCTATTTCTACTTTATTGATTTATTTAACAATTGTTTTTACGAAGCAAGTCACTAAATGTAATAGTTGGTTTGGGAATTGATTTCACCATTGGTTCAGTTCAATCATTGGTCAATCCATGACGTTTGGAATTGATGTTTTGTGTCTGTTGACATGTGTTAACACGAGTAGGACACTGCATACACTAACAAACACATCTGTCACTGTTTTATTTCAGTTGTGAAAACTTTAACTCAAAGCAGCGAGGAGGTGAAAACTGTCCATCTGACCGAGGTTTCAGACAAAAACCTCCTGGCTGGTAAAATCAACGGAGATCAAGGGCTCCTGACAGAAATGAAACCATCAGAGCTCGTATCAACACGAGCAGTAAGCATCACTTTCCCTCCCCCTTTGATATGTCTCTTCCTGTTTTTTAGGATGATATACCAGGCTGTTATACTTATAAATAGTTGGTCTTCTTTGTCTTCTACAGAATAAGGTAGTAGCGGAAGAGATGACTGTTGATCTCACCAAAGTTCAGCTGGGTGGAAACAAGATCCTTTGTGAATTGAAATCCTCACCAACTGCAGTAGTTAGTTCTTCCTCAGATATTTTTTTGTTTTGTTGTTCTTGAACTAATACAGAAAAATGATGCTGATGAAAGCCATTGCATTGGATTTCCTCTTTGCTCTTCCTCAGCTACAGTGCCTTGCGAAAGTATTCGGCCCCCTTGAACTTTGCGACCTTTTGCCACATTTCAGGCTTCAAACATAAAGATATAAAACTGTATTTTTTTGTGAAGAATCAACAACAAGTGGGACACAATCATGAAGTGGAACGACATTTATTGGATATTTCAAACTTTTTGAACAAATCAAAAACTGAAAAATTGGGCGTGCAAAATTATTCAGCCCCCTTAAGTTAATACTTTGTAGCGCCACCTTTTGCTGCGATTACAGCTGTAAGTCGCTTGGGGTATGTCTCTATCAGTTTTGCATATCGAGAGACTGAAATTTTTTCCCATTCCTCCTTGCAAAACAGCTCGAGCTCAGTGAGGTTGGATGGAGAGCATTGTATTTGTGTTTTTGTATTAATACTCCTTATAATTATAATTCATTATTAATCTGTTATTATTATCGTGACCGTATTAGGACATCCTGATGATGAAACAAGTCCTGCTGTGTCTGTGGTTGTCCTAATATGGACACCGTATGTGAATGATGAATGATATGGCTTTGTCTTCAACAGAGTAAGATGGTGTCGTTTTCCACAGAAGAGGTCAAACCTTCTGAACAGTCTTCTGTTGATCCGACCCAAAATGTCCTTGGGCTCGGTGACAAAAAACTCCTCTGTGAAATCAAGTCTCCAGAAGATTCAACCAATGCTGTAATTACTCGTCACTCTCTGATATCTTGTTTCTGTTCTTGGACTAATAGGTCTATTTGACCAAGTTTTTTTTTTTAAATGATGTGCGGTATTTTCCTTTGTCTATTAACAGAGTAAAATGGTGGTGAGACATACATTTTCGGCAGACGGAATCAGTCCGAACAAACCTTCTGAAGAAGTGATTACAGTTGATCTGACCAATAACATTACACTTGGTGGCAAAAAGCAGTTGATCTGACCAATAACGTTACACGTGGTGGCAAAAAGCCGTTGATCTGACCAATAACGTTACACTTGGTGGCAAAAAGCAGTTGATCTGACCAATAACGTTACACGTGGTGGCAAAAAGCCGTTGATCTGACCAATAACGTTACACTTGGTGGCAAAAAGCCGTTGATCTGACCAATAACGTTACACTTGGTGGCAAAAGCCCCTCACTGAAATGAAGACTTCATCTGACGCAGTAAACACTGACATCAGATTTCCTCTTCTGTTGTTTCACTTTATGTTCTTAGACTTATACCGCCAAGCTGTCATAACGGAATGAATGTTAACTTTCTTTGTCTTAAACAGGGTAAGATAAAGGCGGAGGTAAAAACTGTTGATCTGGCGAAGGCTTCTGACAAGAATCTCCTGGCTGGCAAAAACCTGCTCGGTGACAAAAAGTTCCTCGACAACATGAAATCCATCACATCTCTGAAACAGACAGAAATATCCACAGTAGCTGTAGCACAAGCAGTAAGCATCACATCACTTCTCTTTAAAAATATATATATTTTCTCTACTTGGGCTAATACTTACTTACTTAGTCCTCTTTGTCTGGTGTGTGACATAAGGCAACAAATATTCTGCTACTGGAGGCTGTCTTTGGCCACAGTTTCTGCCCTGTCCCATGAGAGACCCATCTCGTCCACTGGAGTCTGTCTTTGGCCACAGTTTCTGCCCTGTCCCACGAGAGACCCATCTCGTCCACTGGAGGCTGTCTTTGGCCACAGTTTCTGCCCTGTCCCACGAGAGACCCATCTCGTCCACTGGAGTCTGTCTTTGGCCACAGTTTCTGCCCTGTCCCATGAGAGACCCATTTCGTCCACTGGAGGCTGTCTTTGGCCACAGTTTCTGCCCTGTCCCACGAGAGACCCATCTCGTCCACTGGAGGCTGTCTTTGGCCACAGTTTCTGCCCTGTCCCACGAGAGACCAATCTCGTCCACTGGAGTCTGTCTTTGGCCACAGTTTCTGCCCTGTCCCACGAGAGACCCATCTCGTCCACTGGAGGCTGTCTTTGGCCACAGTTTCTGCGCTGTCCCACGAGAGACCAATCTCGTCCACTGGAGTCTGTCTTTGGCCACAGTTTCTGCCCTGTCCCACGAGAGACCCATCTCGTCCACTGGAGGCTGTCTTTGGCCACAGTTTCTGCGCTGTCCCACGAGAGACCAATCTCGTCCACTGGAGTCTGTCTTTGGCCACAGTTTCTGCCCTGTCCCACGAGAGACCAATCTTGTCCAGCTCAGTCTCCATATTGGACTAATACAACAAGCTGTTATACTGATGGTAAATTGGTGTTGATATTGTTTTGTTCACCAACAGAACAGGATGGTAGTTCTGCCCACGGAAGAGGCCAACCTATCAGACATTGACTATCTGGTTCCCACCCATGACGAGCGGGGTCGGCCAATCGCTGAGTGGAAGAGACAGGTCATGGTGCGTCAGCTACAGGCCAGGCTATTGGACGAGGAGGACCAGAGGAGGAAGGTGAGGCACTCTGATTTCATATTCCAATACGGTCACAGCCCTGATTGGATAACTCATG
This sequence comes from Oncorhynchus masou masou, assembly GCF_036934945.1. Taxonomy (NCBI): domain Eukaryota; kingdom Metazoa; phylum Chordata; class Actinopteri; order Salmoniformes; family Salmonidae; genus Oncorhynchus; species Oncorhynchus masou. The sequence continues at coordinate 113,258,095 of NC_088235.1, forward strand.
ATGCTGTATGGTCACATCAATAGAGCTGGCATGTACTTCGTAGTCATTACACCAATCAGGACATAAAGAGACGGATTCTCAGACCCAGATTAAGTCTAAGTTGTGTGTATGTCAGTGATATGACGTGTACTGTATACTTAAAAACCTCTGTACTGTGTCTCCTCAACCTTTGTAGGAGAATGGGAACAGCACTTCCAAAGCGGTGAACTGGAGGTACTCACAGGCCCACAACGCGATCCTGGGCCCGTTTGGAGAGCTGCTGACCGAGGACGACCTGATTTACCTGGAGAAGCAGATCCAGAGCGTGTCCAACCAGAAAAACTGTGAAGGCTATGAGACAGAGCTAGCTCGTCTGGCTGAGGAGCTCAGGACCATCCTGCCAGCTCCCATCGTCAACATCACAGCCCACACTCAGTTCAGAAACCCCAACCAGGAGTCTCAGGTTTCAGTTTATTTGACAACAACAACAAAAATTCAACAGTGTATATACCACAGAGATCCTATTAAATTATATATGTAATTCTATTTTACAAACATGAACAATGTTTCTAGAATCACACAATGAAGTCAATGACTTATTTCCATTGTAATCCCTTAATTAAGGTCCCTCTGCCCGTGTGGTGCAACCGCATCTCAGGCATCGTAAAGAGCATGTCCCTGCTGATGGCCAACCTGGCAGACGGGCCATACTCTAAGATGCCCAACACAGAGCTATCCACTGTGTTCTCCCAGAGCCCAGACAGACCCACCTCTACCCGAGGGCGCAGGGAGCAGATAGAGTCCGAGATCCAACAGTTTGGGGTTTCTGTCCGGAATCTGAAGTCCAACTTTGAAGGTCATGAACAAGAAACAGAAGAAGAGGTCCACACGATGTCAGCCACACAGGAGGAAGGCCTGGGGTCAGAGGTCAGAGGAACACAGGAACAGCCCAAAGAGATGAACCCAGCCCCCGAAGCTGACCGGAACAGTGACTCAGGCATAGTCTGCGATGACGACATGACCGACGTTAGGGAAACCACCAGTCTACGGAAGGAACGTATCGTGGTGCTGTTCCTGGGCCACTGGAAGAAGTCCGCCTACACGGTGACTCTGAAGACCAGAGAGGCCGAGAGGAGAGCCAGTGTGGAGGAGGTTGGTGGTAAACCTGGGGGGACAGATGGCAGGGGACCACAGAAGGGATCTCAGATGCCTCTGGGACATTTCTTCAAACAGAGGAGTGTCATCAACAAGATGATTGGTGATTGGAGGAGCATGATCTCCAGCGTTCCGTCTCGCCAGATCCGCCGTCTCCACCGGCAGCAGGCACCATACTCCCCTGAACAGTTCCTCCCCAAGGTCATTCTGCACTTTATACACACACACAGACACTTTCTACACACACACACACACTGATTGTGATTCTGAATCTGATTCTAATTCCTCCACAAGGTGGACGGGGCGATGGTGGACTATGACAGCCTGACCCTTGACCTCTTTATGCTGGGGTACTTCCACATCCTGGAACTCGAACTCCCCGCGGACGAGAGGAAGATGAGACACCTGCTGTGCTTTGAGGTGTTTGACCACGTTGGTCGTTTCACCTGGGAGAGCATCCGGGAGTTCCACAAGGCCGTCATGATGGACATCGAGGCCGGGAACCGTGAGTGGAAGGACGGCTTCGAGGACATTAAGGCCAAGTTCTTTGGGAACGTGTCAACGACTCGGTCTGAACTGCCAGAGGAACAACAGTTTCCACCAGAGGTCAGGTCTGTGCCCATAGTCATCCTCCAAACCCCGACACCAGATGAAGGGGCTCTGATTAAACAAGGAACAGACATTTCCAGTTTCAGCAATGATGAGATTTGCAAATACATAGACAGGAGTTTCACTTTCTGGAAAGACAAGGAGGCAGAGATTTTTGATTTTGAGTAGTAGTTGTTTTCACTTGACCTTCTTTAAAAAAAATTTTTTTTTTTTAAATAATTGGTAGTCTTCCGAAGTCAAGTTATAGTTATGTAGTCTGCTGATATCAAGTTATAGTAAGGGATGAGTCTACTGTAAGTGCATTTTATTCTGGGTGTGAATACCTTTGTGTTTTTTGTGAATAGTTGTAACAGCTCTTATTATTTAAAGAGAAAAGTAAGCCTACCGTAAACTTTCCAACCTTAGAAACAGGTCGTCAGATGTATAGTACTATAACAATAAAGAAGCATAAAGGACATGCTAGTGTCACGTGATTTCCTCTGAGAAGAGCCAGTATTGTCTGTACACCTATTGATAACATGGGTTTTTCATATCAGTATCGATACTATTAGCATGATGTAACCTTGTACCATGATGTTACATAGTGTAAAAGGAAAACTTTGAGATTCTGGCAATGATGTGTAACTCCACCAAAGTCAGACTAACTTCCCGGACACTATTTTTATGTCTCCGTGTTCAGTATGAAGAAAGTTAAGAGGTAGTTCCGCAAGCCAATGCTAACTAGCGTTAGCGCACTGACTGGAGGTCTTGGTATCTGCTACCATAGTCTTCCAGTCATTGCGCTAACAGTAGTTAGAAACTGCGCTAACGCTAGGTCAGCAACTTTCTTCAAACTGCATGCAGAGACATACAAAATGGTATCCACAAGTTCATCTGACTCTGGGGAAGGAGATAAAAGGGACTCATTGCCAAAAATCCTTTTAAGCATGAAGTTTACTACAAGCTTCAGCTTGCCTAGTTAAATAAAAGGTCAAATTTATAAAATAATAATTATAAATTCACTCCTTAGAGTGCAGAAAACACCTTTTGGTAACATGATATCATCGCCGGCAAACATTTGTTTTTGTTTTTTTGTCTTCTCATTTTGTGAAAGCAAGGAAGAGTCACCTACCCTTGCTAGTAGTTGCAAGCTGGCTTTAGCCTGGCTAAAAACATAGCCTTTTTAGCTTTCCATGTGAAATAATCCAATTTATAATAACAAAAAATATGTCCTGGGAAATAATTGTTAAACTTGCCTGTGTAATCTAAAACATAATCCCAGTTTAATATTACATTTACATTTACATTTAAGTCATTTGGCAGACGCTCTTATCCAGAGCGACTTACAAATTGGTAATATACTGCTTGTGTATTCACATCCCAGCGAATAATAGAACACCATATTTTGTTCATGTAGAAAAAAAGCACATGGTTAGCCAGCTGGCTACAGCAGGTTCTAGCATTTCACAATAGCCTGTAATCATTAGTTATTACCGCTAAACAAAATGCCTTTTTGGTGGATTCTTGTGGTTTGGTTTACCTTTTGAACAGTCACTGAGATTATATTTGGTAATCAATGGGTTACTTTAAAATAGGTTACTTTGATGAATAGCCTATGTAGCCTATAGGTCATATACAAGAACCAAGGGAAATCACACGGTCCCACGGCTGCGTAGTGAATGATACGGCGTGTCTCAATTTTCACGTAGTAAAAAATAAGTACGAATGACCAGACTGTATTACAAGGTCCCTGTGTGAGGAAAACGCAGCGCTCCGAGCTTGGAGTAAGCCTCTCACATCTCTACCCCAAAAGGCAAGGGTATTACTGTATCTCCTCTCTACTGCTGTCAGCTCTGACTCTCCTGCTGTTAGCTCTGACTCTCCTGCTGTTAGTTCTGACTCTCCTGATGTTAGCTCTGACTGACTCTACAGCTGTTAGCTCTGACTCTCCTGATGTTAGCTCTGACTCTCCTGCTGTTAGCTCTGACTCTCCTGCTGTTAGCTCTGACTCTCCTGCTGTTAGATCTGACTCTCCTGCTGTTAGCTCTGACTCTCCTGCTGTTAGTTCTGACTCTCCTGCTGTCAGCTCTGACTGACTCTACAGCTGTTAGCTCTGACTCTCCTGCTGTTAGCTCTGACTCTCCTGCTGTTAGATCTGACTCTCCTGCTGTTAGCTCTGACTCTACAGCTGTCAGCTCTGACTCTACAGCTGTTAGATCTGACTCTACAGCCTTTAGCTCTGACTCTACAGCTGTCAGCTCTGACTCTCCTGCTGTTAGCTCTGACTGACTCTACAGCTGGTAGCTCTGACTCTCCTGCTGTTAGCTCTGACTGACTCTACAGTTGTTAGCTCTGATTGACTCTACAGCTGTTAGCGCTGTCTGAATCTCCTGCTTTTTGCTCTGAATCTCCTGCTGTTAGCTCTGACTGGCTCTACAGCTGTCAGCTCTGACTCTCCTGCTCTTAGCTCTGACTGACTAGCTGCCAGCTCTGACTCTACAGCTGCCAGCTCTGACTCTACAGCTGCCAGCTCTGACTCTACAGCTCTGACTCTACAGCTGCCAGCTCTGACTCTACAGCTGCCAGCTCTGACTCTACAGCTGTCAGCTCTGACACTACAGATGTCAGCTCTGACTCTACAGCTGTCAGCTCTGACTCTCCTGCTGTTAGCTCTGACTGACTCTACAGCTGTTAGCTTTGAGTCTACAGGTGTTAGCTCCTCTATACTGCTGTTAATTTTTGACTCTACAGCTGCTAGCTTTGACTCTCCTGCTCTTAGCTCTGACTGACTCTACAGTTGTTAGCTCTGAATCTCCTGCTGTTAGCTTTGACTCTCCTGCTCTTAGCTCTGACTGACTCTACAATTGTTAGCTCTGACTCTACAGTTGTTAGCTCTGACTATACAGCTGTCAGCTCTGACTCGACAGCTGTCAGCTCTGACTCTCATATTCTTAGCTCTGACTGACTCTACAGTTGTTAGCTCTGACTCTACAGCTGTCAGCTCTGACTCTCCTGCTGTTAGCTCTGATTGACTCTACAGCTGTTAGCGCTGTCTGAATCTCCTGCTTTTTGCTCTGAATCTCCTGCTCTTAGCTCTGACTGACTCTACAGTTGTTAGCTCTGACTCTACAGTTGTTAGCTCTGACTCTACAGCTGTCAGCTCTGACTCGACAGCTGTCAGCTCTGACTCGACAGCTGTCAGCTCTGACTCTCATATTCTTAGCTCTGACTGACTCTACAGTTGTTAGCTCTGAATCTACAGCTGTCAGCTCTGACTCTCCTGCTGTTAGCTCTGATTGTCTCTACAGCTGTTAGCGCTGTCTGAATCTCCTGCTTTTTGCTCTGAATCTCCTGCTGTTAGCTCTGACTGGCTCTACAGCTGTCAGCTCTGACTCGACAGCTGTCAGCTCTGACTCTCATATTCTTAGCTCTGACTGACTCTACAGTTGTTTGCTCTGACTCTACAGCTGTCAGCTCTGACTCTCCTGCTGTTAGCTCTGATTGACTCTACAGCTGTTAGCGCTGTCTGAATCTCCTGCTTTTTGCTCTGAATCTCCTGCTCTTAGCTCTGACTGACTAGTTGTTAGCTCTGACTCTACATCTGCCAGCTCTGACTCTACAGCTGTCAGCTCTGACACTACAGATGTCAGCTCTGACTCTACAGCTGTCAGCTCTGACTCTCCTGCTGTTAGCTCTGACTGACTCTACAGCTGTTAGCTCTGACTGACTCCACAGCTGTTAGCTCTGACTCTACTGCTGCTAGCTCTGACTACTGTTCCCACGTTAACAGATCATTGTGGTCTGCATTACAATTCAAGAGGTTATGAATGTGTCTTGGTCAAACAACAATGTTTGAGTTTGATGAAATCTTTTCATGGCAGCTCTCCTAGGATAGAAAAAAAATGACTTTGTGAAATAACACAGTTTCCACTTTACACAATATCAGGTTTTCACAAATCTTTCACTGCGTCACTCTACATTTAAATTGTGCATGAGGCCTAGATGTTAAAGCTTACCAACTATTTTGTTTCATAAACGGTTCATTATTTCCAAATAACTTGTGATTACTTGGTGTTTTTCCATTATGTTCTCTGGTAGTCAGATTTGAACGCTGTAAAAACATCTCTACAACACTCTAGGGGTCGGAAATAATTTCCATTCATTTATTATTAGAAAATCATTTTCTAAGTAACAACTTTTTATTATAATTATTATTCTATATATATATATATTTTTTTTTTATATAGACCTTTTATTTAACTAGGCAAGTCAGCTAAGAACAAATTATTATTTACAATGGCGGCCTACCCCGGGCCAAACCCGGACGACACTGGGCCAATTGTGCGCCGCCCTATGGGACTCCCAATCACGGCCGGATGTGATGCAGCCTGGAATATAAATTAAAAACAGTAATTGTTGTAAGTGTCCTATAATATGATTCATATTGCTACACGGCTCAACATGATTTGATTGTTGTGTATTTGAGGCGATTTATTATGTTGTTACTAACTGTATGGACTTGGATGATTTGGCAAAAACAATCTCTGGCCACTGCTATCACTCTGTAGGAATAATGGATGTTGTTCTGGAGATTGCTGGATCCGTATTGCTGATCTAGGATCAGTTTTGCCTTTGAAATCATAATGAATCAGAGGGGGAACCTGATCCTAGATCAACGCTCCTACTCTGTGATTCTGTGTGAATCCTGGCCCCTGGAGATGCTGCGACTTGCCCTGCCACCGGGCCGTCATGGCTCTCTGCAGCGTCTACATTCACTCCATGTTCTACGGAGACTTTGTGGAGAGCATCGCTGTCCAGGTGTAGACACTGGGCCGTCATGGCTCTCTGCAGCGTCTACATTCACTCCATGTTCTACGGAGACTTTGTGGAGAGCATCGCTGTCCAGGTGTAGACACCGGGCCGTCATGGCTCTCTGCAGCGTCTACATTCACTCCATGTTCTACGGAGACTTTGTGGAGAGCATCGCTGTCCAGGTGTAGACACCGGGCCGTCATGGCTCTCTGCAGTGTCTACATTCACTCCATGTTCTACGGAGACTTTGTGGAGAGCATTGCTGTCCAGGTGTAGACACCGGGCCGTCATGGCTCTCTGCAGCGTCTACATTCACTCCATGTTCTCCTGGGACTTTGTGGAGAGCATCGCTGTCCAGGTGTAGACACCGGGCCGTCATGGCTCTCTGCAGCGTCTACATTCACTCCATGTTCTCCTGGGACTTTGTGGAGAGCATCGCTGTCCAGGTGTAGACACCGGGCCGTCATGGCTCTCTGCAGCGTCTACATTCACTCCATGTTCTACGGAGACTTTGTGGAGAGCATCGCTGTCCAGGTGTAGACACCGGGCCGTCATGGCTCTCTGCAGCGTCTACATTCACTCCATGTTCTCCTGGGACTTTGTGGAGAGCATCGCTGTCCAGGTGTAGACACCGGGCCGTCATGGCTCTCTGCAGCGTCTACATTCACTCCATGTTCTACGGAGACTTTGTGGAGAGCATCGCTGTCCAGGTGTAGACACCGGGCCGTCATGGCTCTCTGCAGCGTCTACATTCACTCCATGTTCTCCTGGGACTTTGTGGAGAGCATCGCTGTCCAGGTGTAGACACCGGGCCGTCATGGCTCTCTGCAGCGTCTACATTCACTCCATGTTCTCCTGGGACTTTGTGGAGAGCATCGCTGTCCAGGTGTAGACACCGGGCCGTCATGGCTCTCTGCAGCGTCTACATTCACTCCATGTTCTACGGAGACTTTGTGGAGTGTGGAGAGCATCGCTGTCCAGGTGTAGACACCGGGCCGTCATGGCTCTCTGCAGCGTCTACATTCACTCCATGTTCTACGGAGAGGTCCTAGCCTCTCCCAGCTGCATGGAGGCAGTGTAGTCTTAGAAAAAAAGGGGTCCCAAAAGGTTCTTTGGCTGTCCCCATAGGAGAACTCTTTTGGGTTCCATGTAGAACCCCATAAGGTTCTAACTGGAAACAAAAAGGGTTCTTCAAAGGGTTATCCTACGGGGACAGCTGAAGAACTCCTTTAGGTTCTAGATACCAACTTTTTTTTTCTACGAGTGTAGAGAGGGTATACAGAGAGGTATGTGAATAAAAGCAAATCAAGTATCAATGTTTTAGTCTTTTATCGTTTATGGGCCTGCTTTTTAGCCTTGACTAAAAAGCACTTTCAATGGAGGGTTCTCCGTTGAGTTTAAATTTAAATCCAGGAGTAGGCTTAAAGGAAAAATACCCCCCCCCCCCGTTTTGGCTGTTTTTTAATTTAATTAGTCCACTGTTGAAACAGTCCTAAAATGTTTTGTATCTCAGCAGTCAAGTTTTCAAGACATAGGATTTTCAAGAAGCAAAGTGTCACTTGCAATCATCATCAGGATTTTAACTTTAATCTGTGCCTGGGAAACCGGCCCTTAAGGTTTATCAGGAACATATTACCTGGCTCTAGTCTGCTGTACATGATGGAGGAACATATTGTCTGTAGTCTACTGTATATGATGAAGGAACACCAAGGAAAGGAAGCCCAAGATGGCGTAGTAGTACAGATGTTGTTTGTCGTTCTCCCGTTTAAATGTTGTTTTTTTGTCTTTTTTTGTATATATTTCAATATATTTTTAAATCTCTTTTTCCATTTTTCAATTAAATATACCTTCCGGCATCCCAGAAATCTGCTCTTTTTATTCTCTGTCCCCAACGCACTAGACGACCAGTTTTGCTAGCTTTTAGCCGTACCCTCATCCTACTCCTCCTCTGTTCCTCGGGTGATATAGAGGTTAACCCAAGCCCTGTGTGTAATCAGGCACTCTCATTTGTTGACTTTGTAATCGAAAAAGCCTTGGTTTCATGCATGTTAACATCAGAAGCCTCCTCCCTAAGTTCGTTTTACTCACTGCTTTAGCACACTCCGCCAACCCTGATGTCCTTGTCGTGTCTGATTCCTGGCTTAGGAAGGCCACCAACAATTCTGAGATTTCCACACCCAACTACAACATTTTCCATCAAGATAGAACTAACAAATGGGGAGGAGTTGCAATCTACTGCAGAGAGAGCCTGCAAAGTTCTGTCATACTTTCCAGGTCTATGCCCAAACAGTTTGAGCTACTAATTTTAAAAATGAATCTCTCCAGAAATAAGTCTCTCACTGTTACCGCTTGTTATAGACCCCCCTCAGCTCCCAGCTGTGCCCTGGACACCATATCTGAATTGCCCTGAATTGATTGCCCCCCATCTATCTTCATAGTTCGTTCTGTTTGGTGACCTAAACTGGGATATGCTTAACACCCCGGCAGTCCTACAATCTAAACTAGATGCCCTCAATCTCACACAAATTATCAAGGGAACCACCAGGGACAACCCTCATATATATTATCCTAACCAACTTGACCTCCAAATACACAAATGCAAATTAATTACTTAAAAATCATACAATGTGATTTTCTGGATTTTTGTCTTAGATTCCATCTCTCACAGTTGAAGTGTACCTATGATAAAAAATTACAGACCTCTACATGCTTTGTAAGTAGGAAAACCTGCAAAATCGGCAGTGTATCAAATACCTGTTCTCCCCACTGTAAATCCATCCTGCCCTGCTTTTCTAAATGCTTCGAAAGCCAAGTTAATAAACAGATCACTGACCATTTCAAATCCCACCGTACCTTCTCCGCTCTGCAATCCGGTTTCCGAGCTGGTCATGGGTGCACCTCAGCCACGCTCAAGGTACTAAACTATATCATAACCACCATCGATAAAAGACAGTACTGTGCAGCCATCTTCATCAACCTCGCTTTTGACTCTGTCAATCACCTCATTCTTATTGGTTCACCAACTACTTCTCTGATAGAGTTCAGTGTGTCAAATCAGAGGGCCTGTTGTCCGGACCTCTGGCAGCCTCTATGTGGGTACCACAGGGTTCAATTCTCTGGCCAACTCTTTTCTCTGTATACATCAACGATGTCGCTCTTGTTGCTGGTGATTCCTTGATCCACCTCTATGCAGACGACACCATTCTGTATACATCTGGCCCTTCTTTGGACTAACCTCCAAACGAGCTTCAATGTCATACAACTCTCCTTCCATGGCCTCCAACTGCTCTTAAACGCTAGTAAAACCAAATGCATGCTTTTCAACTGTTCACTGCCTGCACCTGCCCACCCGACTAACATCACTACTCTGGACGGTTCTGACCTAGAATACGTGGACAACTACAAATACCTAGGTGTCTGGTTAGACTGTAAACTCTCCTTCCAGACTCATATTAAACATCTCCAATCCAAAATCAAATTTAGAATCGGCTTTCTATTTCGCAAACAAAGCCTCCACTCACTCTGAAAAAAAACATACCCTCGTAAAACTGACTATCCTACCAATCCTCAACTTCGGCACTGTCATTTACAAAATACCTTCCAACACTCTACTCAGCAACCTGGATGCAGTCTATCACAGTGCAATCCGTTTTTTCACTAAAGCCCCATATACCACCCGCCACTGCGACTTGCACATCTATCACTCCAATGTTAATTGCTAAATTGTAATTACTTTGCTACTATGTCCTATTTTTTGCCTACCTCCTCACAACATTTGCAAACACTGTATATAGACTTTTTCTATTGTGTTGTTGACTGTACGTTTGTTTATTCCATGTGTAACTCTGTGTTGTTGTTTTTGTCGCACTGTTTTGCTTTTATCTTGGCCAGGTTGCAGACGTAAACGAGAACTTGTTTTCAACTAGCCTACCTGGTTAAATAAAGGTTAAATAAAAAAATATTTAAAAAACACTGTGGAAAGCATTGGAGTCAACATGGGCCAGCATCCCTGTGGAACACTTTCAACACCTTGTAGAGTCCATGCCCAACAAATTGAGGATGTTCCAAAGGAAAAAGGGGGTGCAACTCAATATTAGGAAGGTGTTCGTAATGTTTTGTACACTCCGTGTATGTGCTACACTGCCTTTCAGCACCGAGCCCATGGCCATGACAGACTTATCTCAGGGGTCACAGACACTTATCTCAGGGTCACAGACACTTATCTCGGGGGTCGCAGACACTTATCTCGGGGTCACAGACACTTATCTCGGGGTCACAGACACTTATCTCAGGGGTCACAGATACTTATCTCAGGGGTCACAGACACTTATCTCAGGGTCACAGACACTTATCTCAGGGTCACAGACACTTATCTCGGGGGTCACAGACACTTATCTCGGGGTCACAGACACTTATCTCGGGGTCACAGACACTTATCTCAGGGGTCACAGACACTTATCTCAGGGGTCACAGACACTTATCTCTCATTTGTTCCTGTTTGGACTGTCATTTGTTCCTGTCCGGACTGTCATTTGTTCCTGTCCGGACTGTCATTTGTTCCTGTCCGGACTGTCATTTGTTCCTGTCCGGACTGTCATTTGTTCCTGTCCGGACTGTCATTTGTTCCTGTCCAGACTCTCATTTGTTCCTGTTTGGACTGTCATTTGTTCCTGTCCGGACTGTCATTTGTTCCTGTCCGGACTGTCATTTGTTCCTGTCCGGACTGTCATTTGTTCCTGTCCGGACTGTCATTTGTTCCTGTCCGGACTGTCATTTGTTCCTGTCCGGACTCTCATTTGTTCCTGTCAAGATTCTCATTTGTTCCTGTCCGGACTGTCATTTGTTCCTGTCCGGACTGTCATTTGTTCCTGTCCAGACTCTCATTTGTTCCTGTCCGAACTTTCATTTGTTCCTGTTTGGACTGTCAGTAACCTAGAATGTTGAACATTAGTTTATGAGGGATGCTTTTGTGTCCTAGAATAGCTTACTTGATCTCTGGTATGCTGCAGTGCCCAATTGTTTTTCTCCTGTGTTTGTAATGTTAGACTCATATGTGTTTATTTATGCTGTTGCTTCTTATGCTGTTCCTTCCTGACAATAAAACAAATAGAAATATCTGTTTGCATTTGTAATAGTTTGCATGTTTGTTGAATTATTAAATCGTTAAAATGTGCTGTGAATCTTTAAACTCAATATTTGTAGAAATGTTTTTAATGGTGGAAAACATGGAATATTGAATTATTTACAGTACTTTTGGTGCTATTATGGAGCAGTGTTTTTCAACCTGTGTTTGTTGGCTTGTCAGATCTATTACAACACTATTCCTCTCCCAGGGAGGTCTTCAAATAGCCTCGCGATATCCTGCTGAAATTCGAGGTTAAGCAACACAAACATATTATTTATTCTGTTCTATTGTTTGTAAATCGTTGTATTTTAAATTTGTTTGACTGTCCTTGTTAGTGTTTTGTTACTTGTCATGTTTTGTGGGTTTATTTTTGTTAACCCCAGGAAGAATAGCTGCTTCCTCTACAAAACATACTGGGGATTCAAATAAACAAATAGTTTATGTATTGCAATGCTTTTACAAAGTGTTTTTTCATTTTCTCCTTTGACAAACTTGGGTGTTTTTTGTGTTAATCATCTCTTGTCAGTAAAGTAAGAGTGTATAGTTCTTGTAAATTTTCTCATATTGAATCTCATGGAGATCAACGTGAACAAACATTGCCTGGACTTGGTGCTGTGATTGAGGTTTGTGCAACAGTAGTCTCATCTTGAACATGATCCTAAACATGATAGATTTGCATGAAATCAAATCAAACTCTATTCGTCCCATGCTTCGTAAACAACTGGTGTAGATTAACAGTGAAATGCTTCCTTACTGGCCCTTCCCAAAAATGCAGAGATACATTTTTTTTTATCATAGAAAAATTACACAAACAATAAATACACAATGAGTGACGATATCTTGGCTATATACAATAAATACACAATGAGTAATGATAACTTGGCTATATACAATAAATACACAATGAGTAACGATAACTTGGCTATATACAATAAATACACAATGAGTAACGATAACTTGGCTATATACAATAAATACACAATGAGTAACGATAACTTCGCTATATACAATAAATACACAATGAGTAACGATAACTTGGCTATATACAATAAATACACAATGAGTAACGATAACTTCGCTATATACAATAAATACACAATGAGTAACGATAACTTGGCTATATACAATAAATACACAATGAGTAACGATAACTTCGCTATATACACTACACGGGGTACCAGTACCGAGTTGATGTGCAAGTGTACGAGGTCATTTAGAAAGTATTCAGACCCCTTAACTTCAGACCCCTCAAAATGCTATTACATTACAGCCTTATTCTAAAATAGATTAAATAGTCCCCCCCCCCTATCTACAAACAAACCCCATAACCAAAACAGGTTTTTAGAAATATCTAATTTACATACTGTATGCCTGAAATAACATTGCAGGAATGCGGTTGGATTTGGGGCCAGTTCTTGTGGTAGCGGGTGGGAGTCTGGGTGTGGTATGAAAAAACTGGAATGAAGAAATCTTTCTTACACAGACCATTAGACTGAATCTCAACCATTGGAAAACGTTTTCAAGATAACATTATTATTTTATATTTTATTTGAGTTCCTGGTTGTGTCCATAAACCAGTGTATTAGTTTCTGGGATTTTTTTTCTGATACTAAGACCCCACTCAATGAGCTGTGTAAGGCCATAAGTAAACAGGAAAACACTCATCCAGAGGCGGCGCTCCGAGTGGCCGGGGACTTGAAAACTTGAATCCGTTTTAACAAATTTCTATCAGCATGTTAAATGTGCAACCAGAGGGGTAAACAACTCTAGACCACCTTTACTACACACACAGAGACGCAGACAAAGCTCTCCCTTGCCCTCCATTTGGCCATTTCTGACCATAATTCTATCCTCCTGATTCCTGTTTATAAGCAAAAACTAAAGCAGGATGCACCAGTGACTCGGTCAATAAATAAAGTGGTCGTGTGAAGCAGAAGCTAAGCTACATGGCTGTTTTGCTAGCACAGACTGGAATATGTTCTGGGATTCTTCCAATGGCATTGAGGAGTACACCACATCAGTCACTGGCTTCATCAATAAGTGCTTCGATGATGTCATCCCCACAGTGACTGTACGTACATACCCTAACCAGAAGCCATGGATTACAGGGAACATCAGCACTGAACTAAAGGGTAGAGCTGCCACTTTCAAGGAGCGGGACTCTAACTTTATTAGAAATCCCGCTACGCCCTCCGACGAACCATCAAATACAGGATTAAGATCGAATCATACTACACCGGTTCCGATGCTCGTCGGATGTGGCAGGGCTTGTAACCTATTACAGACTACAAAGGGAAGCACAGCCGAGAGCTGCCTAGTGACATGAGCCTACCAGACATTCTAAATTACTTCTGCTCGCTTCGAGGCAAGTAACACTGAAACATGCATGAGAGCACCAGCTGTTTCGGATTACTGTGTGATCACACTCTCCATAGCTGATGTGAGTAAGACCTTTAAACAGGTCAACATTCTGTAGGGCCAGACGGACTCGCATGCAGACATGTTGAATAAACAATGGTTTAACAGTCCAAGGGGCAGGCTAGAGACAGGTCAAAGGAGGCAGGGGTCAATAATCCAGAGATGGGGCAAGGGTTGTCAGGCGGAGTTGTCAGGCAGGCTCAGGGTCAGGGGCAGGTAGAGTTGTCAGGCAGGCGGGTACAGAGACGAGACAGGCGAGGGTCAAGACCAGGAGGGCGAGAAAAAGAGAGGCTGGGAAAAGCAGGAGCTGACAGGACAAACACTGGTTGACTTGACAAACAAGACAAACTCGCAACAGACAAACAGAGAACACAGGTATAAAAACACAGGGGATAATGGGGATGATGGGCGACACCTGGAGGGGGATGGAGACGAGGACAAGACAGGTGAAACAGATCAGCGCTTGACAAACCTTCCTAAATGACTACTGACTCGTAGCACTCACCACTGCTGGCTTGCTTCTGAAGCTAAGCAGGGTTGGTCCTGGTCAGTCCCTGGATGGGAGACCAGATGCTGCTGGAAGTGCTGTTGGAGGGCCAGTAGGAGGCCTAAAAAGGTCTAAAAAGTATCCCAATGCCCCAGAGCAGTGATTGGGGATACTGCCCTGTGTAGGGTGCCGTCTTTCGGATGGGATGTTAAACGGGTGTCCTGACTCTCTGAGGTCATTAAAGATCCCATGGCACTTATCGTAATAGTAGGGGTGTTAACCCCGGTGTCCTGTCTAAATTCCCAATCTGGCCCTCAAACCATCACGGTCACCTAATAATCCCCAGTTTACAATTGGCTCTTTCATCCCCCTCCTCTCCCCTGTAACTATTCCCCAGGTCGTTGCTGTAAGTGAGAATGTCTTCTCAGTCAACTTACCTGGTAAAATAATAGATATAAATCTGTAGCCAAGAAATTCTTTGAAAGGCTGGTCATGGCTCATATCAACACCATAATCCCAGAATCCCTAGACCCACTCCAATTTGCAAACCGCCGCGACAGATCCACAGATAATGCAAAATATATTACACTTCACACTGCCCTTTCACACCTTGACAAAAGAAACACCTACGTCAGAATGCTATTCACTGACTACAGTTCAACACCATAGTGCCCACAAAACTCATCACTAAGCTAAGGACCCTGGGACTAAACACCTCCCTTTGCAACTGGATCCTGGACTTCCTGATGGGCTGCCCCCAGGTGATAAGGGTAGGTTGCAACACATCCGCCACGCTGATCCTCAACACGAGGGCCCCTCAGGGGTGCGTGCTCAGTCCCCTCCTGTACTCCCTGTTCACTCATGACTGCATGGCCAGTCACAACTCCAACACCATCATTAAGTTTGCCGATGACACAACAGTGGTAGGCCTGATCACCGACAACGATGAGACAGCCTATAGGGAGGAAGTCAGAGACCTGGCCGTGTGGTGCCAGGACAACAACCTCTCCCTCTACGTGATCAAGACAAAGCAGATGATTGTGGACTAAAGGAAAAGGAGGACTGAGCACTCCCCCATTCTCATTGATGGGGCTGTGGTGGAGCAGGTTGAGAGCTTCAAGTTCCTTGGTGTCCACATCACCAACAAACTAACATACCTTAAGGGAACATTTTGACATTTGGTTAGTGAGAAAGTCCACATTCCAAATGTATGGTCCCTTACGAGAAGTCCGACAACATTTCTAAAATTGGAGGACAGCGTCGGGCCGTGCAGCAGGGCCGGATCTTCCTGGAAGTCATCAAACAAAGTCTCTCGGACATTCGGTTTTCGTTTAATAAAACTTTCAAGTTCTGGTCATTTTTTTGCTGTCCCGGTAAATCCCACAAGAGGGCGAGTGGAATCATATTGCAAATGTACAAAACACCACCAATCACGACGTGGCCTTATCTCCTAAAAGGAAAAGACTTCGAAGATGAACTTGGTGAGCATAGGTTTGGCATAATGGGCAGTTGGCCCCGAACAAGATGGCGTCCAGGCCTCAACGGGATTAAAGGTCAAAAATGAAAATAGAGCAATAATTTCTCCGCTTCACGTCAAAGTAAATGAACCTACGGTGTCAAAAAAAAGAACCACCCATTTATCCAGCCAGAATTTTTTTTTTGAGTTACATATCCAGTTGCAGCTTGTTCAGACAAATCTTTTTGAATCGTATTTCCGAGCTATGCGAGATTTCTGTGATTTTCTGTGATTTTCTGAAATAACACACACTCATTCAACCCTCTGTAAATAAGTCAGTTCTTCACATAAAGACTTAAAACTCAATATTCTATAAGTGCCTACCCCAAGGAGGGTATGTGTTTACTTTCAGCTTCCTGTGTAAACCGGAAGTGCCTTAAAATGGTGTCAAAGGTGCTGTTTCGAAGGGTTAAAAAGGTCTGATATTTTCAAAACCTCATATGGGTTATTAGGCAACCCTCATGAACTGTAAATCAGTCATTACCCCAACAGATATCAAAGAAAAGCTCTGTCACACACACACACACACACACACACACTTTTAGCTTCCTGTGCAAACTGGAAGTGCCTTTAATTGGGGTCACAGTGTCTGTTTCAAAGGGTTAAAAAAGTCACATCTTTCCAAAACTTCATATGTGTGACTAGGTAACCCTCATAAACTGTAAATCAGTCATTCCTCCCAACAGATGTCAATGAAAGCTCTCTCACACACACACACACACACACACACACACACACACACACACACACACACACACACACACGCAAATGAACAAAACATATGCCTCATGCACAAGTAAAAAAAATATATTAAAAAATGATGACTAAAGTATGTTGATACAGTTCTTATACATGTGTAATTGACACAAATATCGAAAGAATTTCGATAAACGGTCCAGAAAGCACTTTTTGAGGGGGTGATAAGTTTTTGAAAAATGTTGACTTGACTTGTGTTACTTTTGCAATATGAAAAATCACAGTGGAGCGCACTCGCCATCTGTTGGATTTTTGAAGTGTTACACTTGGCATTTGCAATCAACTTTGATTGAAACAACGCCGAATTGAGTGGTATTGGACACCGTGTATATGTTTCGTACGGTGCCAATGACTTCCCATTCATTTTTGTCCATTTCAGGGGGTTGTTCACTTACATAGAGAGGCTGCTGCCAACATACAGACTCAAATCTCTGGCCACTTAATAAATAAACTGACTTAATAATAAAGGTATCACTAGTCACTTTAAATAACGCCACTTTAATCATGTTTACATATCCTACATTACTCATCTCATATGTATATACTGTATTCTACACCATCTACTGCATCTTTCCTATGACGCACGCCATCGCTCATTCATATTTTTATATGTACATATTCTTATTCATCCCTTTACATTTGTGTGTATTTGTGTGTATAAGGTAGTTGTTTTTGTATAAGGTAGTTGAAATTGTTAGATTTTACTGCATAGTCGGAACTAGAAGCACAAGCATTTCGCTACACTCGCATTAACATCTGCTAACAATGTGCATGTGACCAATAAAATTTGATTTTCTTTTTTGCAAACAATGAACAAAACAAACAGATTCTGTCAAGAGAATAAATTGTACAAGTTAAATCACGTAAAAGCCAAGAGAGAAATTACACAACATATTTCACAAGCAGCAACTTTTCAGGAGATATGAAACACTTTTTCCCCAAACATTGTAACCAAAATGTATTCCAAAAGCTATATTTAAATGAAGTACTACAGAACCCACAGAGGAGACAACGCAATGGCTGCCAGCTCGCTAACTTAGGCTGCTTTTACACAGGCAGACCAATTCAGATTCTTTTTTTACTCATTTATCTTTTGACCAATCACATCAGATCTTTTCAAATCAGCTCTTTTTCAGAGCAGATCTGATTTGTCAAAAGACTAATTAGTGAAAAACAAGATCAGAATTGTGCTGCCTGTGTAAACGCTGCCTTACTGCCTTGAGTTGTTGATATATCAGCTGAGTGTATATTTATAGCCTGAACAGCCAGTTGTCATCACTGTTTGATTGATTGATCATGTTCATCTGCATGTCATTGTGGTGTCATAACGTTAGCCCTCTTTGTGTGAATTTCAAAAGTCTTTCCTTAACTCTCCGTGTCCTCTGTCCTCACCTTGGTTGTTTTAAAATCTGTCTGCTCCACAAAGACATACAGCTGAGAATGATCAATCAATAAGCCAGTGATTGGATGGCAACTGCAGGTTCAGGCAATAAATAAACACCAAGCTGGTACGTCAACTAAGCATGGCAGTAAGGCACTGAGAGTTTTGGAGTATTGCTTTGGCTGGGCTGTTGGTGGGTTAAGGCTTTGATATGGCTTTTGGAATTCATTTGGGGTAAGAGTCTTTGACCAATGTGTTTCAGGTCAAGTGCAAGGTTGCTGCTTGTATTTGGAGTGTTGATGTGTAATGGCAACTTCTTTTCTTGACAGGATTGTGTTCATTTGCTCATTGTTTGCAGAACACTCAAGTTTTACATGGGCTCCACGTGGTAAGGCATGAACACAAAACGTTGCCACTTTTGTCAGACCAACCTTTGAGTTTGGCACTGAATCTATAACTTCCCTTCTGTTTAGATGCCCAGAGAGTAAGAGGCTATGGGTTTTCTGGCTCTTCCAGAATGGAAGTTGAGCACAGGCAAACAGGTGGCAGCTATCCCCAGGATCAATTCAGACCAGCCTCTCACACTTCTGGTTGGGTCCAGAGTGAAGTTTCTTACCGCGGGACTGGATACAACACACTTGGAGGCTTTGCTCCAGCCCCAAGGGGCTCTGGATCTATCCCCAGCAGCTTTACCTCCGCCCAGACAAAGGGTAAGAGGACCCGTGCCAAGAGTACTGACATTAGCCTCTCTGGTTCTATAGCCAGTGGATCCTCTGTCACCCACAACAAGCATCCAACCAAGGCCAGCAGAACCTATGGTCAAAGTGTCACTGACCCCAGTGCATTAAGGCCAGTTTCAAGTTGGGCGGTAAAGAGAATCCAGGCCAACACTCTTCGTACTGTACAACCTCACTCCGGCAGCTCTGGACTAGTCCAGAATCCTGATGTTGTGTTTAATGTCCAGAGTAGAACTGCCTCTAACCTGAAACCATCTACTCCTAACTATGGCTCTACCCAGAGTGAATTCAAGTTCTCCACCTCCAGACAACCCAACCAAGGCCTTGTCCAGACTTGGAGTAGAGGAGCCCCCAGCCTCTATGGTCAAACTGCCACCCACACCACCTCCCTCACCCACTATGTCCAGGACCTGAAGCAAGGGAGCAGCTTCCCTTCCCTGGCTTTCAAGGGACCAATGGAGATCTCTGCACGGTCAATTTCCACTCCTGCCCATGAAGTTCCCTCAAGTGGTTCTTCACAAACTTCATTTAGACCAGTTCCTCTGAGTTTTGGTTCTACTGAAGGTGGGAGTGCAACAAAAAGCTACAAGCCTAGCTTCGCCCAAGATGTCATGCAATACCAGAGCAACTCTGCCAGTAGAAGTGTTTCAACTTCCAATCAATATGCCAAAACCTCTGGCCAGAGAATAGATGGAGCCTCTACCTCAAGTCGCGGCATACCCACTTCTAGCCTGGTGTCTCGCTCCAGTCTTTTTCACCCCAGCTCTACAGCTAGTGGAAACTCCTATGGCACCTACAAGCCTGGCTCTGACCTTGGTGCAACACCAAGCCAAAGCCTGTTTACCTCTAACCAAGGTGGAAGGGGTTCAACATACAGCCAGAATCTCCTTGCAAAACCTGCCCAAGGGAAATACGGACAAATGTCTGCTCAGTGGGTGAGCTACCAGCCCAGCTATGCTGCCAGTAGTGGGCCAGTCTCCAGCCTCTTCAATTCTACCCAGGCTGCCAGTTCTTCAAAATTCATCCAGAATGCTCCTGCCACAGCCCAGAAGCCAAGTGGCTCTAAACCTGTCCCCAGTGAACGCTCTTTGTTCAATGCAGTGAAGTCCAACACTGGCTCTGCCAGACGTCCCACCCAGAGCCTCTTGTCTAGCAGCTATGACCCTACCCAGAGCAGGACCAGCAGTGCCAGCTCGATCAACCCTCGCCACTTTGCCCTGACCATCATGCACAGCATCCCAGAATTGTATGGCGGATCTACAATCCACCGGCTCAAAGACCCTACTCGGTAGGAGTAGTGCCTCCCCTAGCCACTCAACCCAGCTCTTCAAGAGTCAGCAAGCCATAGCCAAACCACTATCTGCCAAGCTGAAAGGCCGTAGCACAACCTAAATTGAGTCCAGAGCTTTAGGGGAGTCCAGAACATGACAAAGTGGGATCTGTAGCCACCGGTTGAGGTGAGATTTCAGTTTCTCTGTATTTTTATACCATTTGGGCTGTTTAGGTTTACATAGGTAGTTCATTGATCTTTTTGCAATTGGCCTAGTCAAAAGATCAACATTTGGCAGCCTTGGCACCTGTCTTTGCTTTCATGTATGCTTGTTACTAATCGTTCTGTCTTCTAGGTGCTGTGACCTGGAAGTGTTGTCAGGACTTCTCTACTTCAATTGTTTAAAATAAAATTTACTAATAAAGACTATGTATCTAAGTGTTTTCAGAAATGTTTTGAATGCCTTCAACGGGATGTCAGTGTTGTGTTAGATTGCTTGTTCCAGTAGAAGAAATGTTGGTGCTCTAGCATTTGACAGGATCTTTTGCATCACTGGACCTCTGCAATCAATGACCCTGAATCAGAGTTTTGGGCCTGATGCCCTTAATATTAATGGTGACTCTAATGCACTTGCTTTTTATCTCACTAAACCCTCCTGAAAGTTCACTGAAGTATTTCATTAACCCTCTCTCCAAAAAAGTAAATTAATGTTTTTTCCTGTGTGGCTCAGTCGGTAGAGCATGGCGCTTGCAACGCCAAGCGTCGTGGGTTCGATTCCCGCTGGGGCCACCCATATGTAAAAAAGTAGTGGCCCCAGCCGACTTGTAAGTCGCTTTGGACAAAAGCGTCTGCTAAATGGGATTTATTATTATATTATTCCATTGTCCGATCATCCAGAAAGTGACAAATTACACTGACTACAAGTGTGAATTTTGCCATAATGTTTACTTGCAAGCCCCTTTAATTTTTTTTAAATGAATTGTTCAGTAGTCTTATAGCTTGAGATGCCATTAAGCTGTTGAGGAGCCTTTGGGTCCTAGACCTGGCACTCTGGAACCGCTTACCGTGCGGTAGCTGAGGTTTAACTTGGACTGCAACCGATCAGGATGCTCTTGATGGTGCAGCTGTAAAACCTTCTGGGGACCCATGCCAATTCTTGTCAGTCTCTTGGGGGGGGGGGGGGTGGTGGTTGTACCCTGTTCACGACTGTCTTGGTATGTTTGACCCATGGGAGCTCATTGGCGATGAGGACACCAAGGTACTTAACTCTCGACCTGCTCCATTACAGGTCTGGCTTTTTCCTGTAGTCCATGATCAGCTCCTTAGTCTTGCTCACGTTGAGGGAGGTTTTTCTGGTACCACTCTGCCAGTTCTCTGACCTCCCGAAAGGCCGTCTCGTCGGTATCAGGCCAAACATTCCTGTTACAGAGCTCAGCTCCATGTTTCAAAATGAGCTGTACATCTTGCCTCATCGCTTGTATATTGGCTATGCTGACATCTAAGAATATGACTGTCTGAAAGGAAACAGGAATAGCAGCATTGTCATTGGATTTTTTGCACGTGTGGGTTCTATAATGGAATTTCACCTTGCAAACCTTGTACCCAGAATGTCACTAACTGCTTGTTTGTGCCTGCTTGACCAATCTGAATCAAACCTCACCAGGTATGCTCCATATGGAGACACATAGGGCACTTCTTCTCTCTTGCTCTTCCCCACCAGTCTGGCAGGTGTGAATTTTGGGCCTGCTCTGAAATATGTGATAGTTGGCTTCTAAACGAGTTGGAAAAAGTGGGTGTGGTGTGAGTTTGTATCAGTTGGGTGTCAGAATGACATCTAATTGACTGATGGAAGGTGACTTGCTGACTGACTTTCGTCCATTTTCAATATGTTTAAACAGTGAGGTACCATCACCAAAATGACATTCCGAGTTCATTGGGCCAGTCAATTTCGCATTCCTGCAGTATTTTTGAGCATGACAAATTCGTGATGGTAAATGCCCATTGAAACATATTGCAAATGCACAGTGCATTTGCAACATGATTCAACAGTGAAATAACTTCACCAAATGAACGTGATGAAATCAACACAACGAGCGATGGAGAGGAACCACTATCACTGCCCGGCCATCCCGAGTTCATCAGGCCAGTCAATTTCGCATTTCTGCAGTATTTTTGAGCATGACAAATTCGTGATGGTAAATGCCCATTGAAACATATTGCAAATGCACAGTGCATTTGCAACATGATTCAACAGTGAAATAACTTCACCAAATGAACGTGATGAAATCAACACAACGAGCGATGGAGAGGAACCACTATCACTGCCCGGCCATCCCGAGTTCATCAGGCCAGTCAATTTAGCATTTCTGCAGTATTTTTGAGCATGACAAATTCGTGATGGTAAATGCCCATTGAAACATGGACATCACAAATTTGTGATGGTAAATGCACATTGAAACATACTGCAAATGCACAGCCGTGCACCTGGTGATTGGAACGGGTTACCAGGAGCACATTTTTTAAATGGTTTTAAATGCCATTACGGGGTAGCAAGGGGTCCACGGTTGGGTAGGGAGCAACCCCCACCCGTGCCCATCCAATAGAGGGCGCCCCTCGTCATTTTGGATGTTTTTCAAAAAATAATTAAAAAACAACAGTCCCACTTCTCCCTCATCATACATGACAAATAGACCATCTCGGATGATTCATGGCTTAACATAGTGGTATATATCATTTTGGCAGTATAAATGCCTTTTGGACATGGTTCACTGACTTTTGGGTTTGTAAACCGACTTCCATTTATCATACATGGCAAATGGACACAACATCCTGATTTGCCACTTTCGAATTTTTAATATTGCATTTGGACATTTCTTATGGCATTTGGCAAACAAAAAAACCAGTGACTTTTGACTTCCTATGAAATCATATTGTAAATGGACAAAAAATATGCCCTATGGACAAGTAAAAAAAAATGATAATGAAATTTGACAAAAGTGTATTCATACAGTTCTTATACATGTGTAATTGACACAAAAATCGAAAGAATTTCGAAAAACGGTCCAGAAAGCACTTTTTTTAAGGGGGTGGTAAGTTTTTTTTTAAATGTTCAATTTTTCAAAATTTTACTCTTGGGTCTTGACTTGTGTTACATTTGCAATATGAAAAATCACAGTGGAGCGCACTCGCCATCTGTTGGATTTTTGGAGTGTTACACTTGGCATTTGCCATATGGCATTTGCAATCAACTTTGATTGAAACGACGCCAAATTGAGTGGTATTTGACACCGTGTATATGTTTCATACGGTGCCAATGACTTCCCATTTTCATTTTTGTCCATTTCAGGGGGGTGTTCACTTACATAGAACATGTTCGAAGCACACCAATAAAGTCGTGAAGAGGGCACGACAAAACCAATTCCCCCTCAGGAGACTAAAAAGATTTGGCATATGGGTCCTCAGATCCTCAAAAGGTTCGACAGCTGCACCATCGAGAGCATCCTGAATGGTTGCATCACTGCCTGGTATGGTAAATGCTCGGCCTCTTACCACAAGGCACTACAGAGGGTCGTGCGAACTGCCCAGTACTTTACTGGGGACAAGCTTCCTGCCATCCTGGACCTCTATACCAGGCGGTGTCAGAGAAAGGCCCTATAAATTGTCAAAGACTTCAGCCACCCTCGTTATAGACTGTTCTCTCTGCTACCGCACGGTAAGCGGAGCACCAAGTCAAGGTCCAAGAGGATTCTTAACATACCAAGCCATAAGACTCCTGAACATCTAATCAAATGGCTAACAAGACTACTTATATTGCCCCTCCCTCTCTTTTATGGTATTTTTCTTAAAAATGCATTGTTGGTTAAGGGCTTGTAAGTAAGCATTTCGGGGCCTGTGACAACTAAAATTTGATATGATTTGATATGTGGCTCGTGCTAAAATATCATGCAAAACAGGCAAAAAAGTATTATAATATACACTACCAGTCAAAAGTTTTAGAACACCTACTCATTCAAGGGATTTTCTTTATTTAGACTATTTTCTACATTGTAGAATAATAGTGAAGACATCAAAACTATGAAATAACACATATGGAATCATATAGAAACAAAAAAAAGTGTTAAACAAATCTAAATATATTTTACGTTTGAGATTCTTGAAAACCCACCCTTTGCCTTGACAGCTTTGCACACTCTTGGCATTTTCTCAACCAGGTAGTCACCTGGAATGCATTTCAATTAACAGATGTGCCTTGTTAAAAGTTAATTTGTGGAATTTCTTTCCTTCTTAATGTATTTGAGCCAGTCAGTTGTGTTGTGACAAGGTAGGGGTGGTATACAGAACATAGCCTAAATTGGTAACAGACCAAGTCTATATTATGGCAAGAACAGCTCAAATAAGCAAAGAGAAACGACAGTCCATCATCACTTTAAGACATTAAGGTCAGATGCTGTTGATAACATTTACATTTACATTTAAGTCATTTAGCAGACGCTCTTATCCAGAGCGACTTACAAATTGGTGAATTCACCTTCTGACATCAGTGGAACAGCCACTTTACAATAGTGCATCTAAATAATTTAAGGGGGGGGTGAGAAGGATTGCTTTATCCTATCCTAGGTATTCCTTGAAGAGGTGGGGTTTCAGGTGTCTCCGGAAGGTGGTGATTGACTCCGCTGTCCTGGCGTCGTGAGGGAGTTTGTTCCACCATTGGGGGGCCAGAGCAGCGAACAGTTTTGACTGGGCTGAGCGGGAACTGTACTTCCTCAGTGGTAGGGAGGCGAGCAGGCCAGAGGTGGATGAACGCAGTGCCCTTGTTTGGGTGTAGGGCCTGATCAGAGCCTGGAGGTACTGCGGTGCTGTTCCCCTCACAGCTCCGTAGGCAAGCACCATGGTCTTGTAGCTCTAATATATGGATTTCACTTGACTGGGAATACAGATATGCATCTGTTGGTCACAGATACCTTTAAAAAAAAGTTGGGGCGTGGATATGAAAACCAGTCATTATCTGGTGTGACCACCATTTGCCACATGCAGCATGACACATCTCCTTCGATAGAGTTGATCAGGCTGTTGATTGTGGCATGTGGAATGTTGTCCCACTCCTCTTCAATGACTGTGCAAAGTTGCTAGATTTTGGTGTGAACTGGAACACACTATCTCCCTGGGCTGGCATGGCTACACATGGTCTGCGGTTGTGAGGCTGGTTGGACGTTCTGCCAAAAATGACGTTGGAGGTTAACAGCTCTGGTGGATATTCCTGCACTCAGTCAGCATGCCAATTACACGCTTCCTCAAAAGAGACATCTGTGACATTGTGTTGTGTGGCAAAACTGTACATTTTTAGAATGTCCTTTTCTTGTCCCCAGCACAAGGTGCACCTGTGTAATGATCATGCTGTTTGATCAGCTTATTGATTATATAGCAGAGAGAAAGCATTTCTTCCTCACATTAATCATACTGGGTGTGTTTCTCAAAATATGGACTAGCCAATAGCTAGCTAACTCTTCACACAGCTCTCTACCTCCAATGGGCCATAGCTCTGCTACATTAACCAGAGCTAAAGACTGTACAAGACAATGTCAAATTACTTTTGGACTGTGCTGAAGTCATGTTGCTTTTCTCAAGGACCCTGCTTTATCATGGGGAGGCAGGGTAGACTAGTGGTTAGAGTGTTGGACTAGTAACCGGAAGGTTGCAAGTTCAAACCCCCCCCAGCTGACAAGATACAAATCTGTTGTTCTGCCCCTGAACAGGCAGTTAACCCACTGTTCCTAGGCCATCATTGAAAATAAGAATGTGTTCTTAACTGACTTGCCTCGTTAAATAAAGGTTAAAAAAAATCAACAACAAAAAAAATCATCTAGGATTACTGTCTCTGGCTGAGGATAAGGCTTTAGAAGCAGTTTTGTGGTTTGAGGTAACATGAAGCAGTCTTTGTAGTTCTAGGGTTGCAAAATCCATCTAAACTTTGCCAAATTCCCTTGGTTTCCCATAAATCCTTGTTGGAGGATTCCGTATTTCCTGCTAATTCCCACCTGATTCCCAAACTCCTCCAACCTGGGTTTCTGGGAAACCTGAGATTTTGGGAAAATAGTAGCATTTTGAGGTTAAGTGAAGCAGTCTTTGTAGTTTGAGGTAACATGGGTTCTTCCCTTTTGACCTCCTCCTCTGTTAGAGGGTGTCTTCATGCCAAAAGGGTTCTTCGGCTGTCCACATAGGAGAACCCTTTCTGAAACCATCTTGGCCATGTACTGTTATAATCTCCACCAGCACAGCCAGAAGAGGACTGGCCACCCCTCAGAGACTGGTTCCTTTCTAGGTTTCTTCCTAGGTTCTTGCCTTTCTAGGGATTTTTTCCTAGCCAATGTGCTTCTACACCTGCATTGTTTAGGGGTTTTAGGCTGGGTTTCTGAATAGCACTTTGTGACATCGGCTGATGTAAAAAGGCCTTTGGAAATACATTTGATTGATTGATTTTGGTTCTAAGTAGAACCCTTTGGGATTCCATGTTGAACCCTCTGGAAAGGAGGACCCAAAAATGTACCTGGAACCAGAAAGAGTTCTTCAAAGGGTTCTCCCGAGGAGACAGCCGAAGAACCCTTTTAAGTTCAAGATAACACCTTTTGTTTCTCAGTGTGTAGAACCTGTCCTCTTCTGATGTTTTCTCAGTGTAGAACCTGTCCTCTTCTGATGTTTTCTCAGTGTGTAGAACCTGTCCTCCTCTGATGTTTTCTCAGTGTAGAACCTGTCCTCTTCTGATGTTTTCTCAGTGTAGAACCTGTCCTCCTCTGATGTTTTCTCAGTGTGTAGAACCTGTCCTCTTCTGATGTTTTCTCAGTGTAGAACCTGTCATCCTCTGATGTTTTCTCAGAGTGTAGAAGATTTCTGAGCTGGTCAGCAGATAGATAGGCTTTGATCACTTCCTCCATCCCTCCCTGCCTCTTCTCCTCCCTCCAACCCAACCTGCATCCTCTCCTTCCTCCAACCCTCCCTGCCTCCTCTCCTCCCTCCATCCCTCCCTGCCTCCTCTCCTTCCTCCAACCCTCTCTCCCTGCCTCCTCTTCTCCCTCCCTCCCTCCCTCCCTGCCTCCGCTCCTCCCTCCAACCCTCCCTGCCTCCTCTCCTCCCTCCCTCCATTGCTCCCTGCCTCCTCTCCTCCCTCCAATCCTCCCTGCCTCCTCTCCTCCCTCCCTCCATCCCCCCCTGCCTCCTTTCCTCCCTCCAACACTCCCTGCCTCCTCTCCTCCCTCCATCCCTCCCTGCCTCCTCTCCTCCCTCCAACCCTCCCTGCCTCTTCTCCTCCCTCCATTCCTCCCTGCCTCCTCTCCTCCCTCCATCCCTCCCTGCCTCCTCTCCTCCCTCCCTGCCTCCTCTCCTCCCTCCCTGCCTCCTCTCCTCCCTCGATCCCTCCCTGCCTCCTCTCCTCCCTCCAACCCTCCCTCCATTCCTCCCTGCCTCCTCTCCTCCCTCCCTCCATCCCTCCCTGCCTCCTCTCCTCCCTCCATCCCTCCCTGCCTCAAATCCTCCCTCCATTCCTCCCTGCCTCAAATCCTCCCTCCAACCCCCCTCCTTTTTCCTTCTACCCAGAACCAAAAGCCTCCCCCCTGGGCCTTCTTCCTTCTTCCCATGCTGTCTCAGACCCAAACCCCTCCCCCTGTACCTTCTTCCCTCTACCAGGCTGTCTCAGACCCCCCCCCCCCCCCACACACACACACACAGTTAGGGGCTGGAGCGTCTCAGGAGGCCAGAGAACGAGTCTATTTGAACTCTGACCCCTCTGTGTTTATGTTGGAGCACAGCCAACACGCCGTCTCTGTTTCTCAGGCGTAGAGAAGAGGCTGTGTGTGTTTTGGGGGACGGGGTGCATGTGTGTAGGGGGTGGTTCGTGAGTGTGTGTGTGTGGGGAGGGAGGGGGGGAGAGATGTGTGTGTGTGGGTTTATGCAAGTGTGTGGGGGGGGGATGTGTGTGTGTGGGGGGGGAGGGGGGAGAGATGTGTGTGTGGGTTTATGCAAGTGTGTGTGGGGGGGGGATGTGTGTGTGTGGGTTTATGCAAGTGTGTGGGTGTGCTAGTGATACGTGTGTGTGTGTGTGTGTGTGTGTGTGTGCAGAATGTGTGTATTGTACATCACCAACAGCTCTGGAACAAGCTACAGGGAGAAATCTTTTCTCCACGTTTCATTTGCAAGTGTGGCAAGTGCCAAAATCTAACATAAATACACACTTCTATTCCACTGTACTTCATGTAATACATGGGAATTAATTAAACAAAACAAAAACTAAAGGTTGCTGGATCGAATCTCCTACCCTCTCCCCCACTTTCCTCTCCTCTCCTCCGCCTCCTCTCCTCTCCCCCACTTTCCTCTCCTCTCCTCCCCCTCCTCTCCTCTTCCTCGCTTTCCTCTCCTCTCCTCCCCCTCCTCCCTTCTCCCCCACTTTCCTCTCCTCTCCTCCCCTTCCTCTCCTCTCCCCCGCTTTCCTCTCCTCTCCTCCCCCTCCTCTCCTCTCCCCCACTTTCCTCTCCCCTCCCCCTCCTCTCCTCTCCCCCACTTTCCTCTCCTCTCCTCCCCCTCCTCTTCTCTCCCCCACTTTCCTCTCCTCTCCTCCCCCCCCTCCTCTCCTCTCCCCCTCCTCTCCTCTCCCCCACTTTCCTCTCCTCCTCCTCCCCCTCCTCTCCTCTGCCCCCCGCTCCATGCCCCCCCCCACTCTCTTCCCTTCCACTCCTATTCTCTCCTCCCTCCAAATACAATATATATTTTTAGACTTTTGTAAAACCATTCAGCCATACTGCAGTTCTTGTAGAATCCAGACCGATTCTGAATTTGTCAGCTGTCCTCCACCTCCTCTCCTCTCCCCTCCCCCTGCCCCCACTCCCTTCCACCCGCCTCCTCTCCTCATCCTCCTCCTCCCGTCTTCTCTCCTCTTCTCCCTCTGGACACAGTATATTTTCTCGGCCCTGTGTAAAACCATTCAGCCATACTGCAGTTCTGGTAGAATCCAGACAGATTCTGAATCTGTCAGCTGTCACGAAAATCGTAAAATAGAACTGGGCCTCTCATAGGAAACACAGTGCTCTAAAACCTCCCGTTCGTCCAGGCCTAATATGTTTGATGAAAGTATTCCATTTAGTCATTTCGAAATGTGAATTTACTCATGTTACCCATGATGCACAGCACCTTCAGAAAATCTTCATACCCTTTGACTTATTCCTCACTTTTAGTTGAGTTACAGCCTGAATTAAAAAAATGAAATAAATAGATTTTCTTTCACCCATTTAAACACAAGACCTATCCTGTAATAACAAAGAGTTTTTAGACCTTTTTTTGCTAAATATCTAATTGACATAAGTTTTCCCACCCCTGAGTCAATGCATGTTAGAATCACCTTTGGCAGTGATTACAGCTGTGAGTCTAAGAACTTTGCACACCTGGATTGTACACTAATTACACATCATTCTTTTTAAAAATTATTCAAGCTCTGTCAAATTGGTTGTTGATCATTGCTAGATAGACATTTTCAAGTCTTGCCATATATTTTCCGGCTGATTTAAGTCAAAACTGTATCTAGGCCACTCCGGAACATTCAATGTCTTCTTGGTAAGCAACACCAGTATATATTTGGCCTTGCATTTGAGGTTATTGTCCAGCTGAACGGTGAATTTGTCTCGCAGTGTCACGGCTTTCGTCTGTAGAAGGAGAGGCGGACCAAAATGCAGCGTGGTTGTTATTCATTGTACTTTAATAAAGAAAACTGTACACGAATTAACTAACAAAACAACAAACGTGCGAAAACCTAAAACAGTCCTATCTGGTGCAAAACACAGAGACAGGAACAATCACCCACAAACACACAGTGAAACCCAGGCTACCTAAATATGGTTCCCAATCAGAGACCATGACTAACACCTGCCTCTGATTGAGAACCATATCAGGCCAGACATAGAAATAGACAAACATCCAACACAGACTGAACCAGGTTTTCCTCCAGGATTTTGCCTGTGCTTAGATCTATTCCATTTATTTGTATCCTAAAAAACTCACTTGTCGTTGCCGATGACAAGGATACCCATAACATGATGCAGCCACCACCATGCTTGAAAATATAAAGGGTGGTACTCGGAGATGTGTTGTGGTGGATTTTCCCCAAACATAATGCTTTGTATTCAGAACATAAAGTTAATTTTTTTGCCACATTTTTTGCAGTTTTACTTTATTGCCTTATTGCAAACAGGATGCATATTTTGGCACATTTGTATTCTGTACAGGCTTCCTTCTTTTCACGCTGCCAATTAGGTTAGTATTGTGGAGTAACTACAATGTTGTTGATCCATCCTCAGTTCTCTCCTATCACAGCCATTAAACTCTGTAAGTATTTTAAAGTCACCATTGGCCTCATGGTGAAATTCCTGAGCGTTTTCCTTCCTCTCCGGCAACTGAGTTAGGAAGGACGCATGTATATCTGTAGTGACTGGGTGTGTTGATACATCATCCAATGTGTAACTGGTAATCACCATGTTCAAAGGGACATTCATTGTTGCTCCTTGGTCTTTGTGGTTGAATCTGTATTAGAAAGTCACTGCTCAACTGGACGTGAATACTTTCTAATGGCACTGTAACTGTCAACCCCATCTCATTACCCATGTTACCATGTCATTACCCATGTTACCATGTAACTGTCAACCCCATCTCATTACCCATGTTACCATGTCATTACCCATGTTACCATGTAACTGTCAACCCCATCTCATTACCCATGTTACCATGTCATTACCCATGTTACCATGTAACTGTCAACCCCATCTCATTACCCATGTTACCATGTCATTACCCATGTTACCATGTAACTGTCAACCCCATCTCGTTACCCATGTTAACATGTCATTACCCATGTTACCATGTAACTGTCAACCCCATCTCATTACCCATGTTACCAAGTAACTGTCAACCCCATGTCATTACCCATGTCACCATGTCATTACCCATGTTACCATGTAACTGTCAACCCCATCTCGTTACCCATGTTACCATGTCATTACCCATGTTACCATGTAACTGTCAACCCCATCTCATTACCCATGTTACCATGTAACTGTCAACCCCATCTCATTACCCATGTTACCATGTAACTGTCAACCCCATCTCATTACCCATGTTACCATCTCATTACCCATGTTACCATGTAACTGTCAACCCCATCTCATTACCCATGTTACCATGTCATTACCCATGTTACCATGTCATTACCCATGTAACTGTCAACCCCATGTCATTACCCATGTTACCATCTCATTACCCATGTTACCATGTAACTGTCAACCCCATCTCGTTACCCATGTTACCATGTCATTACCCATGTTACCATGTAACTGTCAACCCCATCTCATTACCCATGTTACCATGTAACTGTCAACCCCATCTCGTTACCCATGTTACCATCATCTGTCCCTTGGGACAAATCTAAACGTGCACCATGGCAACCATGCGAGACATGTACACATCTCCACGCTGGGGGTCGCTATACACACCACACACATCCACACACCACACACACACAACACACACACACAACACACACACACACAACCCTGTACCCGGTGGTCTAAGGCACTGAGTGCTAGAGGCGTCACTACAGATGCTGGATCGATCCCGGGCTGTATCACAACCGGCCGTGATCGGGAGTCCCATCGGGCGGTGCGGAATTGTCCCAGTGTCTTCCGGGTTAGGGGAGTGTTTGGCCGAGGCGTCACTACAGACCCTGGATCGATCCCGGCTGTACCACAGCAATCTAATGCACTGCATCTCAGTGCTAGAAGCGTCACTGCAAACCTTGGTTCAATCCCGGGCTGTATCACAACCGGCCGTGATCGGGAGTCCCACCGTGCCGCGCAGAATTGTTCCTACGTCTTCCGGGTTAGGGGAGTGTTTGGCCGGGGTAGGCCATCATTGTTTATTAAAAAAACTGACTTGCCTTGTTGAATAAAGGGTAAATGCAAAAATGTAATAAAAAATATTTCTGTGTGTCTGTGTAGAGAGGTGTGTCACATCCGGCTGTGATTGGGAGTCCCATCGTGCGGCGCACAATTGGCCGAGCGTTGTCCAGGTTTGGCCGGGACAGTTAACCCACTGTTCCCAGGCCATCATTGTAAAATAAGAATTTGTTCTTAACTGTCTTGCCTAGTTAAATAAAGTAAAACAAATTTAAAAAAATTATATATATATATTTTTCCTAAATAGAAGAGATGGACACCCACTCCAGCTGTGCTTAGGTATCTGACAGATGAATGCCATGTATTATCCATATGGGTGCAGGCCACCCCAACCCAGGGAGGCAGGACCGCTTTAAGTCTTTAGTGACCTCAACAGTCCAGTACAGGTCAGATGTCACCTCTGAGTTCTAGTCAGCGTGCTGCCTTAGCCCAGGGCAAACCGTAGGAGAAGACCTTTCCAAACCTATTTAGTCTGACGGATCAAATGAGGGATTGTTTTGGGGGATTGTTTCAGGGGAAATCACGGACTCCTCTTTAAATCTGCATATTCCTCCAAAGCTCAGATGTCCTGAGTCTGCACAACTCTGCCAGGATGTAGGATCAAGGGAGGCACTCAAGTGTTTTAGTACTATATCTCTTGACACAATGATGAAAATAATCATGGCCTCTAAACCTTCAAGCTGCATCCTGGACCCTATTCCAACTAAACTACTGAAAGAGCTTAGAAAAGGCTGTTGCGGGTCACAGCAACTCACAGCCTTCCTGGAGACAAACAATGTTTACGAAATGCTTCAGTCTGGTTTTAGCCCCATCATAGCACTGAGATAGCACGACATTTTGGTGTTCCTCAAGGTTCCGTTTTAGGACCACTATTGTTTTCACAATATATTTTACCTCTTGGGGATGTCATTCGAAAACATAATGTTAACTTTCACTGCTATGCGGATGACACACAGCTGTACATTTCAATGAAACATGGTGAAGCCCCAAAATTGCCCTCGCTAGAAGCATGTGTGTCAGACATAAGGAAGTGGATGGCTACAAACTTTCTCCTTTAAACTCGGACAAAACAGAGATGCTTGTTCTAGGTCCCAAGAAACAAAGAGATCTTCTGTTGAATCTGACAATTTATCTTGATGGTTGTACAGTCGTCTCAAATAAAACTGTGAAGGACCTCGCCGTTACTCTGGACCCTGATCTCTCTTTTGAAGAACATATCAAGACTGTTTCAAGGACAGCTTTTTTCCATCTACGTAACATTGCAAAAATCAGAAACTTTCTGTCCAAAAACTATGCAGAAAAATGAATCCATGCTTTTGTTACTTCTAGGTTAGACTACTGCAATGTTCTACTTTCCGGCTACCCGGATAAAGCACTAAATAAACTTCAGTTAGTGCTAAATACGGCTGCTAGAATCCTGACTAGAACCAAACAATTTGATCATATTACTCCAGTGCGAGCCTCCCTACACTGGCTTCCTGTCAAGGCAAGGGCTGATTCCAAGGTTTAACTGTTAACCTACAAAGCATTACATGGGCTTGCTCCTACCTATCTCCCTGATTTGGTCCTGCCGTACATACCTACACGTACACTACGGTCACAAGACGCAGGCCTCCTAATTGTCCCTAGAATTCCTAAGCAAACAGCTGGAGGCAGGGCTTTCTCCTACAGAGTTCCATTTTTATGGAATGGTCTGCCTACTCATGTAAGAGACGCAAACTCGTTCTCAACCTTTAAGTCATTACTGAAGACTCATCTCTTCAGTGGGTCATATGATTGAGTGTAGTCTGGCCGAGGAGTGTTAAGGTGAATGGAAAGTCTCTGGAGCAACGAACTGCCTTTGCTGTCTCTGCCTGGCCGGTTCCCCTCTTTCCACTGGGATGCTCTGCCTCTAACCCTATTACAGGGGCTGAGTCAATGGCTTACTGGTGCTCTTTCATGCCTAGGAGGGGTGCGTCACTTGAGTGGGTTGAGTCACTGACATGATCTTCCTGTCTGGGTCGACGCCCCCCCCCCTTGGCTTGTGCCGTGGCAGAGATCTTTGTGGGCTATACTCGGCCTTGTCTCAGGATGGTAAGTTGGTGGTTGAAGATATCCCTCTAGTGATGTGGGGGCTGTGCTTTGGCAAAGTGGGTGAGGTTATATCCTTCCTGTTTGGCCCTGTCTGGGGGAGTCATCAGATGGGGCCACAGTGTCTCCTGACCCCTCCTGTCTCAGCCTCCAGTATTTATGCTGCAGAGGTTTATGTGCCTGGGGGCTAGGGTCAGTTTGTTATATCTGGAGTATTTCTCCTGTCTTTTCCGGTGTCCTGTGTCTTAAATATGCTCTCTCTAATTCTCTCTTTCTCTATTTCTTTCTCTCTCTCGGAGGACCTGAGCCCTAGGACCTTGCCTCAGGACTACCTGGCATGATGACTCCTTGCTGTCCCCAGTCCACCTGGCCATGCTGCTGTTCCAGTTTCAACTGTTCTGCCTGCGGCTATGGAATCCTGACCTGTTGACCGGACGTGCTACCTGTGCCAGACCTATTATTTGACCATGCTGGTCATTTATGAACGTTTGAACATCTTGGCCATGTCCTGTTATAATCTCCACCCGGCACAGCCAGAAGAGGACTGGCCACCCCTCACAAAGCCTGGTTCCTCTCTAGGTTTCTTCCAAAGTTTTGGCCTTTCTAGGGAGTTTTTCCTAGCAACCATGCTTCTACACCTGCATTGCTTGCTGTTTGGGGATTTAGGCTGGGTTTCTGTACACCACTTTGAGATATCAGCTGATGTACGAAGGGCTACATAATTTGTTTTGATTTGAAGTCAATTAAAATGTTATTTGTCTCATGCGCCGAATAGAGCAGGTGTAGGTGGGCCTTACAGTGAAATGCTTACTTACAAGCCCCTTATCCAACAATGCAGTTTTAAGAAAATAGCTATAAAAAAAGCAAGAGATAAGAAAAACAAATAATTAATAATTAAGGAGCAGCGGTAAATAACAATAGCAGGGCTAAATATACAGGGGGTACAAGTACAGAGTCAATGTGGAGGCTATATACAGGGTGTTACGGTACAGAGTCAATGTGGAGGCTATATACAGGGTGTTACGGTACAGAGTCAATGTGGAGGCTATATACAGGGTGTTACGGTACAGAGTCAATGTGGAGGCTATATACAGGGTGTTACGGTACAGAGTCAATGTGGAGGCTATATACAGGGTGTTACGGTACAGAGTCAATGTGGAGGCTATATACAGGGTGTTACGGTACAGAGTCAACATGGAGGCTATATACAGGGTGTTACGGTACAGAGTCAATGTGGAGGCTATATACAGGGTGTTACGGTACAGAGTCAATGTGGAGGCTATATACAGGGTGTTACGGTACAGAGTCAATGTGGAGGCTATATACAGGGGGTACCAGTACAGAGTCAATGTGGAGGCTATATACAGGGGGTACCAGTACAGAGTCAATGTGGAGGCTATATACAGGGGGGTACCGGTACAGAGTCAATGTGGAGGCTATATACAGGGTGTTACGGTACAGAGTCATTGTGGAGGCTCTATACAGGGTGTTACGGTACAGAGTCAATGTGGAGGCCATATACAGGGTGTACCACTACAGAGTCAATGTGGAGGCTATATACAGGGGGTACCAGTACAGAGTCAATGTGGAGGCTATATACAGGGTGTTATGGTACAGAGTCAATGTGGAGGCTATATACAGGGTGTTACGGTACAGATTCAATGTGGAGGCCATATACAGGGTGTTACGGTACAGAGTCAATGTGGAGACTATATACAGGGTATCACGGTACAGAGTCAATGTGGAGGCTATATACAGGGGGTACCACTACAGAGTCAATGTGGAGGCTATATACAGGGTATCACGGTACAGAGTCAATGTGGAGGCTATATACAGGGGGTACCAGTACAGAGTCAATGTGGAGGCTATATACAGGGTGTTATGGTACAGAGTCAATGTGGAGGCTATATACAGGGTGTTACGGTACAGAGTCAATGTGGAGGCTATATACAGGGGGTACCGGTACAGAGTCAATTTGGAGGCTATATACAGGGGGTACCAGTACAGAGTCAATGTGGAGGCTATATACAGGAGGTACCAGTACAGAGTCAATGTGGAGGCTATATACAGGGGGTACCGGTACAGAGTCAATGTGGAGGCTATATACAGGGGTACTGCTACAGAGTGAGGGATGTAACCGGGGTGTAGAGGGGCTGTGGAGGGGTGTAAGAGGGGCTGTGGAGGGGTGTAGAGGGGCTGTGGAGGGGGCTGTGGAGGGGCTGTGGAGGGGTGTAGAGGGGCTGTGGAGGGGGCTGTGGAGGGGTGTAGAGGGGCTGTGGAGGGGTGTAGAGGGGCTGTGGAGGGGGCTGTGGAGGGGGCTGTGGAGGGGCTGTGGAGGGGCTGTGGAGGGGTGTAGAGGGGCTGTGGAGGGGTGTAGAGGGGCTGTGGAGGGGTGTAGAGGGGCAGTGGAGGGGTGTAGAGAGGCAGTGGAGGTGGGCTGTGATGGGGTGTAGAGGGGAAGTGGAGGGGGGCTGTGGAGGGGTGTAGTGGGGCTGTGGAGGGTTGTAGAGGGGCAGTGGAGGGGTGTTGAGGGGCTGTGGAGGGGTGTAGTGGGGCTGTGGAGGGGTGTAGAGGGGCTGTGGAGGGGTGTAGAGGGGCAGTGGAGGGGCAGTGGAAGGGTGTAGAGAGGCAGTGGAGGTGGGCTGTGATGGGGTGTAGAGGGGAAGTGGAGGGGGGCTGTGGAGGGGTGTAGTGGGGCTGTGGAGGGTTGTAGAGGGGCAGTGGAGGGGTGTTGAGGGGCTGTGGAGGGGTGTAGAGGGGCTGTGGAGGGGTGCTGTGGAGGGGGGCAGTGGAGGGGTGTAGAGGGGCTGTGGAGGGGTGTAGAGGGGCTGTGGAGGGGTGTAGAGGGGCTGTGGAGGGGGCTGTGGAGGGGGCAGTGGAGGGGTGTAGAGGGGCTGTGGAGGGGTGTAGTGGGGCTGTGGAGGGGGCTGTGGAGGGGGCTGTGGAGGGGTGTAGAGGGGCTGTGGAGGGGGCTGTGGAGGGGGCTGTGGAGGGGTGTAGAGGGGCTGTGGAGGGGGGCTGTGGAGGGGGGCTGTGGAGGGGTGTAGAGGGGCTGTGGAGGGGGGCTGTGGAGGGGGGCTGTGGAGGGCTGTAGAGGGGCTGTGAAGGGTTGTAGAGGGGCAGTGGAGGGGGGCTGTGGAGGGGTGTAGAGGGGCAGTGGAGGGGGGCTGTGGAGGGGTGTAGAGGGGCTGTGGAGGGGTGTAGAGGGGCAGTGGAGGGGGCTGTGAAGGGGTGTAGAGGGGCTGTGGAGGGGTGTAGAGGGGCTGTGGAGGGGTGTAGCATTTATATAACCAATGATTTGTGTAGAAGTAATTTGTTTGGCTATAAAGACAGAAGGTATGTGCTTATTTAATGATGTGATGTTTCCCTGATAATGCACTGAGGCGTGCTGGGCAGGGCTGGTTACCCTGGGGAGAATTCTATCATTACTGTCAAATATGAAGAGATTATTCAAGCTATCAAATACATGCCTGGCTGATGAGAAGGATGATCTCATGTAACTGCAATTATGTAATAATAATAATAATAATAACAATAATAATAATAACATTGATAATAATTATAGTACTTAATTTATTCAACTTTTATAGTGCTTTTCATTTAAAAAAGAATCGCAAAAAAAACAAATTTAGAAAAACAAAACCAAATAGTTTAAAAGATGTGCAGACAGGCCACAGTCATGGCAGACAGAGGGACAGTCATGGCAGACAGGAGGACAGTCATGGCAGACAGGGGACAGTCATGGAAGACAGGGGACAGTCATGGCAGACAGGTGACAGTCATGGCAGACAGAGGGACAGTCATGGCAGAGACGCGACAGTTATGGCAGACAGGCGACAGTCATAGCAGACAGGGGGACAGTGATGGCAGAAAGGGAGACAGTCATGGCAGACAGGGAACAGTCATGACAGACAGGGGACAGTCATGGCAGACAGAGGACAGTCATGGCAGACAGGAGGACAGTCATGGCAGACAGGAGGACAGTCATGGCAGACAGGAGGACAGTCATGGCAGACAGGTGACAGTCATGGCAGACAGGAGGACAGTCATGGCAGACAGGAGGACAGTCATGGCAGAATGGGAGACAGTCATGACAGACAGGGGACAGTCATAGCAGACAGGGGGACAGTGATGGCAGACAGGTGACAGTCATGGCAGACAGGTGACAGTCATGGCAGACAGGATGACAGTCATGGCAGACAGTGGGACAGTCATGGCAGACAGGGGGACAGTCATGGCAGACAGGGGACAGTCATGGCAGACAGGAGGACAGTCATGGCAGACAGGTGACAGTCATGGCAGACAGGAAGACAGTCATGACAGACAGGGGACAGTCATGGCAGACAGGTGACAGTCATGGCAGACAGGATGACAGTCATGGCAGACAGTGGGACAGTCATGGCAGACAGGGGGACAGTCATGGCGGACAGGGGGACAGTCATGGCAGACAGGAGGACAGTCATGGCAGACAGGCTGACAGTCATGGCAGACAGTGGGACAGTCATGGCAGACAGAGGGACAGTCATGGCAGACAGGATGACAGTCGTGGCAGACAGGGTGACAGGCGTGGTCAGTTATACCAACAAGGTCAGTTATACCAACAAGGTCAAGGTCAGTTATACCAACAAGGTCAAGGTTAGTTATACCAACAAGGTCAGTTATACCAACAAGGTTAAGGTGAGTTATACCAACAAGGTGAGTTATACCAACAAGGTCAGTTATACCAACAAGGTCAGTTAAACCAACAAGGTCAGTTATACCAACAAGGTTAGTTATACCAACAAGGTTAGTATTACCAACAAAACAAGGTCAGTTATACCAAAAAGGTCAGTTATACCAACAAGGTCAGTTATACCAACAAGGTCAAGGTGAGTTATACCAACAAGGTTAGTTATACCAACAAGGTCAGTTATACCAACAAGGTCAGTTATACCAACAAGGTCAAGGTGAGTTATACCAACAAGGTTAGTTATACCAACAAGGTCAGTTATACCAACAAGGTCAGTTATACCAACAAGGTCAGTTATACCAACAAGGTGAGCTATACCAACAAGGTCAGTTATACCAACAAGGTGAGTTATACCAACAAGGTGAGTTATAACAACAAGGTCAGTTATACCAACTTGGTCAGTTATACCAACAAGGTTAGTTATACCAACAAGGTTAGTTATACCAACAAGGTTAGCTATACCAACAAGGTTAAGGTGAGTTATACCAACAAGGTCAGTTATACCAACAAGGTCAGTTATACCAACAAGGTCAGTTATACCAACAAGGTCAATACCTAGGATAGGATAAGTAATCCTTCTCACCCCCCCCCCCCCTTAATGATTTAGATGCACTATTGTAAAGTGGCTGTTCCACTGGATGTCAGAAGGTGAATTCACCAATTTGTAAGTCGCTCTGGATAAGAGCGTCTGCTAAATGACTTAAATGTAAATGTAAATGTCAAGGTGAGTTATACCAACAAGGTCAGTTATACCAACAAGGTTAGTTATACCAACAAGGTTAGTTATACCAACAAGGTCAAGGTGAGTTATACCAACAAGGTCAGTTATACCAACAAGGTCAGTTATACCAACAAGGTCAGTTATTCCAACAAGGTCAATTATACCAACAAGGTCAAGGTGAGTTATACCAACAAGGTGAGTTATACCAACAAGGTCAGTTATAATAACAAGGTCAGTTATACCAACAAGGTCAGTTATACCAACAAGGTCAGTTATTCCAACAAGGTCAATTATACCAACAAGGTCAGTTATTCCAACAAGGTCAAGGTGAGTTATACCAACAAGGTTAGTTATACCAACAAGGTTAGTTATAATAACAAGGTCAGTTATACCAACATGGTCAAGGTCAGTTATACCAACAAGGTCATTTAAACCAACAAGGTCAGTTATACAAACAAGGTTAAGGTGAGTTTTACCAACAAGGTGAGTTATACCAACAAGGTGAGTTATACCAACAAGGTCAGTTATGACAACAAGGTTAGTAATACCAACAAGGTTAGTTATACCAACAAGGTCAGTTATACCAACAAGGTCAGTTATACCAACAAGGTTAAGGTGAGTTATACCAACAAGGTGAGATATACCAACAAGGTGAGTTATACCAACAAGGTGAGATATACCAACAAGGTGAGTTATACCAACAAGGTCAGTTATACCAACAAGGTCAGTTATACCAACAAGGTTAGTTATACCAACAAGGTCAATTATACCAACAAGGTCAAGGTGAGTTATACCAACAAGGTTAGTTATACCAACAAGGTCAGTTATACCAACAAGGTCAGTTATACCAACAAGGTCAGTTATACCAACAAGGTGAGCTATACCAACAAGGTCAGTTATACCAACAAAGTGAGTTATACCAACAAGGTGAGTTATACCAACAAGGTGAGTTATACCAACAAGGTCAGTTATACCAACAAGGTCAATTATACAAACAAGGTGAGTTATACCAACAAGGTCAGTTATACCAACATGGTCAGTTATACCAACAAGGTCAAGGTGAGTTATACCAACAAGGTCAGTTATACCAACAAGGTGAGTTATACCAACAAGGTCAGTTATACCAACAAGGTTAGTTATACCAACAAGGTTAGTTATAATAACAAGGTCAGTTATACCAACAAGGTCAAGATGAGTTATACCAACCAGGTCAGTTATACCAACAAGGTCAAGGTCAGTTATACCAACAAGGTCATTTATACCAACAAGGTCAGTTATACCAACAAGGTGAGTTATACAAACAAGGTCAGTTATACCAACAAGGTCAGTTATACCAACAAGGTTAAGGTGAGTTATACAAACAAGGTGAAATATACCAACAAGGTGAGTTATACCAACAAGGTCAGTTATGCCAACAAGGTTAGTTATACCAACAAGGTCAGTTATACCAACAAGGTCAGTTATACCAACAAGGTGAGTTATACCAACAAGGTTAAGGTGAGTTATACCAACAAGGTCAGTTATACCAACAAGGTCAGTTATACCAACAAGGTTAGTTATACCAACAAGGTTAGTTATACAAACAAGGTCAGTTATACCAACAAGGTCAGTTATTCCAACAAGGTCAATTATACCAACAAGATCAAGGTGAGTTATACCAACAAGGTGAGTTATACAAACAAGGTCAGTTATGACAACAAGGTTAGTTATACCATCAAGGTCAGTTATACCAACAAGGTCAGTTATACCAACAAGGTCAGTTATACCAACAAGGTTAGTTATACCAACAAGGTTAGTTATAATAACAAGGTCAGTTATACCAACAAGGTCAAGATGAGTTATACCAACCAGGTCAGTTATACCAACAAGGTCAAGGTCAGTTATACCAACAAGGTGAGTTATA
Source organism: Oncorhynchus masou masou (assembly GCF_036934945.1). Lineage (NCBI taxonomy): Eukaryota > Metazoa > Chordata > Actinopteri > Salmoniformes > Salmonidae > Oncorhynchus > Oncorhynchus masou. The sequence continues at coordinate 113,299,726 of NC_088235.1, forward strand.
CCAACAAGGTGAATTATACCAACAAGGTCAGTTATGACAACAAGGTTAGTAATACCAACAAGGTTAGTTATACCAACAAGGTCAGTTATACCAACAAGGTCAGTTATACCAACAAGGTTAAGGTGAGTTATACCAACAAGGTGAGATATACCAACAAGGTGAGTTATACCAACAAGGTTAAGGTGAGTTTTACCAACAAGGTGAGTTATACCAACAAGGTGAATTATACCAACAAGGTCAGTTATGACAACAAGGTTAGTAATACCAACAAGGTTAGTTATACCAACAAGGTCAGTTATACCAACAAGGTCAGTTATACCAACAAGGTTAAGGTGAGTTATACCAACAAGGTGAGATATACCAACAAGGTGAGTTATACCAACAAGGTCAGTTATACCAACAAGGTTAGTTATACCAACAAGGTCAGTTATACCAACAAGGTCAGTTATACCAACAAGGTGAGTTATACCAACAAGGTTAAGGTGAGTTATACCAACAAGGTCAGTTATACCAACAAGGTCAGTTATACCAACAGGGTTAGTTATACCAACAAGGTCAGTTATACCAACAAGGTGAGTTATACCAACAAGGTTAAGGTGAGTTATACCAACAAGGTCAGTTATACCAACAAGGTTAGTTATACCAACAAGGTTAGTTATACCAACAAGGTCAGTTATACCAACAAGGCCAGTTATACCAACAAGGTCAAGGTGAGTTATACCAACAAGGTTAGTTATACCAACAAGGTCAGTTATACCAACAAGGTCAGTTATACCAACAAGGTCAGTTATACCAACAAGGTGAGCTATACCAACAAGGTCAGTTATACCAACAAGGTGAGTTATACCAACAAGGTGAGTTATACCAACAAGGTGAGTTATACCAACAAGGTCAGTTATACAAACAAGGTGAGTTATACCAACAAGGTCAGTGATACCAACAAGGTTAGTTATACCAACAAGGTCAGTTATACCAACAAGGTCAGTTATACCAACCAGGTGAGTTATACCAACAAGGTCAAGTTGAGGTATACCAACAAGGTCAGTTATACCAACAAGGTCAGTTATACAAACAAGGTGAGTTATACCAACAAGGTTAGTTATACCAACAAGGTTAGTTATACCAACAAGGTCAGTTATACCAACCAGGTCAGTTATACCAACAAGGTCAAGGTCAGTTATACCAACAAGGTCATTTATACCAACAAGGTTAAGGTGAGTTATACCAACAAGGTGAGTTATACCAACAAAGTCAGTTATACCAACAAGGTTAGTTATACAAACAAGGTTAGTTATACCAACAAGGTTAGTTATACCAACAAGGTCAGTTATACCAACAAGGTCAGTTATACCAACAAGGTTAAGGTGAGTTATACCAACAAGGTCAGTTATACCAACAAGGTCAGTTATACCAACAAGGTCAGTTATACCAACATGGTCAGTTATACCAACAAGGTCAAGGTGAGTTATACCAACAAGGTTAGTTATACCAACAAGGTCAGTTATACCAACAAGGTGAGTTATACCAACAAGGTAAAGGTGAGTTATACCAACAAGGTCAGTTATACCAACAAGGTCAGTTATACCAACAAGGTTAGTTATACCAACAAGGTCAGTTATACCAACAAGGTCAATTATACCAACAAGGTCAAGGTGAGTTATACCAACAAGGTTAGTTATACCAACAAGGTCAGTTATACCAACAAGGTCAGTTATACCAACAAGGTCAGTTATACCAACAAGGTGAGCTATACCAACAAGGTCAGTTATACCAACAAAGTGAGTTATACCAACAAGGTCAGTTATACCAACAAGGTCAGTTATACCAGCAAGGTCAATTATACCAACAAGGTCAGTTATACCAACAAGGTCAGTTATACCAACAAGGTGAGTTATACCAACAAGGTCAGTTATACCAACAAGGTTAGTTATACCAACAAGGTCAGTTATACCAACAAGGTCAGTTATACCAACAAGGTGAGCTATACCAACAAGGTCAAGGTGAGTTATACCAACAAGGTCAGTTATACCAACAAGGTGAGTTATACCAACAAGGTGAGTTATACCAACAAGGTCAGTTATACCAACAAGGTTAGTTATACCAACAAGGTTAGTTATAATAACAAGGTCAGTTATACCAACAAGGTCAAGATGAGTTATACCAACCAGGTGAGTTATACCAACAAGGTCAAGTTGAGGTATACCAACAAGGTCAGTTATACCAACAAGGTCAGTTATACAAACAAGGTGAGTTATAGCAACAAGGTTAGTTATACCAACAAGGTTAGTTATACCAACAAGGTCAGTTATACCAACCAGGTCAGTTATACCAACAAGGTCAAGGTCAGTTATACCAACAAGGTCATTTATACCAACAAGGTTAAGGTGAGTTATACCAACAAGGTGAGTTATACCAACAAAGTCAGTTATGCCAACAAGGTTAGTTATACAAACAAGGTTAGTTATACCAACAAGGTTAGTTATACCAACAAGGTCAGTTATACCAACAAGGTCAGTTATACCAACAAGGTTAAGGTGAGTTATACCAACAAGGTCAGTTATACCAACAAGGTCAGTTATACCAACAAGGTCAGTTATACCAACATGGTCAGTTATACCAACAAGGTCAAGGTGAGTTATACCAACAAGGTTAGTTATACCAACAAGGTCAGTTATACCAACAAGGTGAGTTATACCAACAAGGTAAAGGTGAGTTATACCAACAAGGTCAGTTATACCAACAAGGTCAGTTATACCAACAAGGTTAGTTATACCAACAAGGTCAGTTATACCAACAAGGTCAATTATACCAACAAGGTCAAGGTGAGTTATACCAACAAGGTTAGTTATACCAACAAGGTCAGTTATACCAACAAGGTCAGTTATACCAACAAGGTGAGCTATACCAACAAGGTCAGTTATACCAACAAAGTGAGTTATACCAACAAGGTCAGTTATACCAACAAGGTCAGTTATACCAGCAAGGTCAATTATACCAACAAGGTCAGTTATACCAACAAGGTCAGTTATACCAACAAGGTGAGTTATACCAACCAGGTCAGTTATACCAACAAGGTTAGTTATACCAACAAGGTCAGTTATACCAACAAGGTCAGTTATACCAACAAGGTGAGCTATACCAACAAGGTCAAGGTGAGTTATACCAACAAGGTCAGTTATACCAACAAGGTGAGTTATACCAACAAGGTGAGTTATACCAACCAGGTCAGTTATACCAACAAGGTCAAGGTCAGTTATACCAACAAGGTCATTTATACCAACAAGGTCAGTTATACCAACAAGGTGAGTTATACAAACAAGGTCAGTTATACCAACAAGGTCAGTTATGCCAACAAGGTTAGTTATACCAACAAGGTCAGTTATACCAACAAGGTCAGTTATACCAACAAGGTGAGTTATACCAACAAGGTTAAGGTGAGTTATACCAACAAGGTCAGTTATACCAACAAGGTCAGTTATACCAACAAGGTTAGTTATACCAACAAGGTTAGTTATACCAACAAGGTCAGTTATACCAACAAGGTCAGTTATTCCAACAAGGTCAATTATACCAACAAGGTCAAGGTGAGTTATACCAACAAGGTGAGTTATACAAACAAGGTCAGTTATGACAACAAGGTTAGTTATACCAACAAGGTTAGTTATACCAACAAGGTCAGTTATACCAACAAGGTCAGTTATACCAACAAGGTTAAGGTGAGTTATACCAACAAGGTGAGATATACCAACAAGGTGAGTTATACCAACAAGGTCAGTTATGCCAACAAGGTTAGTTATACCAACAAGGTCAGTTATACCAACAAAGTCAGTTATACCAACAAGGTGAGTTATACCAACAAGGTTAAGGTGAGTTATACCAACAAGGTGAGTTATACCAACAAGGTCAGTTATACCAACAAGGTCAGTTATACCAACAAGGTCAGTTATACCAACAAGGTGAGCTATACCAACAAGGTCAGTTATACCAACAAGGTGAGTTATACCAACAAGGTGAGTTATACCAACAAGGTGAGTTATACCAACAAGGTCAGTTATACCAACAAGGTCAGTTATACCAGCAAGGTCAATTATACCAACAAGGTCAGTTATACCAACAAGGTCAGTTATACCAACAAGGTGAGTTATACCAACAAGGTCAGTTATACCAACAAGGTTAGTTATACCAACAAGGTCAGTTATACCAACAAGGTGAGCTATACCAACAAGGTGAGTTATACCAACAAGGTCAGTTATACCAACAAGGTTAGTTATACCAACAAGGTCAGTTATACCAACAAGGTGAGCTATACCAACAAGGTGAGTTATACCAACAAGGTGAGTTATACCAACAAGGTCAGTTATACAAACAAGGTCAGTTATGACAACAAGGTTAGTTATACCAACAAGGTCAGTTATACCAACAAGGTCAATTATACCAACAAGGTCAAGGTGAGTTATACCAACAAGGTTAGTTATACCAACAAGGTCAGTTATACCAACAAGGTCAGTTATACCAACAAGGTGAGCTATACCAACAAGGTCAGTTATACCAACAAAGTGAGTTATACCAACAAGGTCAGTTATACCAACAAGGTCAGTTATACCAGCAAGGTCAATTATACCAACAAGGTCAGTTATACCAACAAGGTCAGTTATACCAACAAGGTGAGTTATACCAACCAGGTCAGTTATACCAACAAGGTTAGTTATACCAACAAGGTCAGTTATACCAACAAGGTCAGTTATACCAACAAGGTGAGCTATACCAACAAGGTCAAGGTGAGTTATACCAACAAGGTCAGTTATACCAACAAGGTGAGTTATACCAACAAGGTGAGTTATACCAACAAGGTCAGTTATACCAACAAGGTTAGTTATACCAACAAGGTTAGTTATAATAACAAGGTCAGTTATACCAACAAGGTCAAGATGAGTTATACCAACCAGGTCAGTTATACCAACAAGGTCAAGGTCAGTTATACCAACAAGGTCATTTATACCAACAAGGTCAGTTATACCAACAAGGTGAGTTATACAAACAAGGTCAGTTATACCAACAAGGTCAGTTATGCCAACAAGGTTAGTTATACCAACAAGGTCAGTTATACCAACAAGGTCAGTTATACCAACAAGGTGAGTTATACCAACAAGGTTAAGGTGAGTTATACCAACAAGGTCAGTTATACCAACAAGGTCAGTTATACCAACAAGGTTAGTTATACCAACAAGGTTAGTTATACCAACAAGGTCAGTTATACCAACAAGGTCAGTTATTCCAACAAGGTCAATTATACCAACAAGGTCAAGGTGAGTTATACCAACAAGGTGAGTTATACAAACAAGGTCAGTTATGACAACAAGGTTAGTTATACCAACAAGGTTAGTTATACCAACAAGGTCAGTTATACCAACAAGGTCAGTTATACCAACAAGGTTAAGGTGAGTTATACCAACAAGGTGAGATATACCAACAAGGTGAGTTATACCAACAAGGTCAGTTATGCCAACAAGGTTAGTTATACCAACAAGGTCAGTTATACCAACAAAGTCAGTTATACCAACAAGGTGAGTTATACCAACAAGGTTAAGGTGAGTTATACCAACAAGGTGAGTTATACCAACAAGGTCAGTTATACCAACAAGGTCAGTTATACCAACAAGGTCAGTTATACCAACAAGGTGAGCTATACCAACAAGGTCAGTTATACCAACAAGGTGAGTTATACCAACAAGGTGAGTTATACCAACAAGGTCAGTTATACCAACAAGGTCAGTTATACCAACAAGGTCAGTTATACCAGCAAGGTCAATTATACCAACAAGGTCAGTTATACCAACAAGGTCAGTTATACCAACAAGGTGAGTTATACCAACAAGGTCAGTTATACCAACAAGGTTAGTTATACCAACAAGGTCAGTTATACCAACAAGGTGAGCTATACCAACAAGGTGAGTTATACCAACAAGGTGAGTTATACCAACAAGGTCAGTTATACAAACAAGGTCAGTTATGACAACAAGGTTAGTTATACCAACAAGGTTAGTTATACCAACAAGGTCAGTTATACCAACAAGGTCAGTTATACCAACAAGGTTAAGGTGAGTTATACCAACAAGGTGAGATATACCAACAAGGTGAGTTATACCAACAAGGTCAGTTATGCCAACAAGGTTAGTTATACCAACAAGGTCAGTTATACCAACAAGGTCAGTTATACCAACAAGGTGAGTTATACCAACAAGGTTAAGGTGAGTTATACCAACAAGGTTAGTTATACCAACAAGGTTAGTTATACAAACAAGGTCAGTTATGACAACAAGGTTAGTTATACCAACAAGGTTAGTTATACCAACAAGGTCAGTTATACCAACAAGGTCAGTTATACCAACAAGGTTAAGGTGAGTTATACCAACAAGGTGAGATATACCAACAAGGTGAGTTATACCAACAAGGTCAGTTATGCCAACAAGGTTAGTTATACCAACAAGGTCAGTTATACCAACAAGGTCAGTTATACCAACAAGGTGAGTTATACCAACAAGGTTAAGGTGAGTTATACCAACAAGGTTAGTTATACCAACAAGGTTAGTTATACCAACAAGGTCAGTTATACCAACAAGGTCAGTTATACCAACAAGGTCAATTATACCAACAAGGTCAAGGTGAGTTATACCAACAAGGTGAGTTATACCAACAAGGTCAGTTATACCAACAAGGTGAGTTATACCAACAAGGTCAGTTATACAAACAAGGTCAGTTATGACAACAAGGTTAGTTATACCAACAAGGTCAGTTATACCAACAAGGTCAATTATACCAACAAGGTCAAGGTGAGTTATACCAACAAGGTTAGTTATACCAACAAGGTCAGTTATACCAACAAGGTCAGTTATACCAACAAGGTGAGCTATACCAACAAGGTCAGTTATACCAACAAAGTGAGTTATACCAACAAGGTCAGTTATACCAACAAGGTCAGTTATACCAGCAAGGTCAATTATACCAACAAGGTCAGTTATACCAACAAGGTCAGTTATACCAACAAGGTGAGTTATACCAACCAGGTCAGTTATACCAACAAGGTTAGTTATACCAACAAGGTCAGTTATACCAACAAGGTCAGTTATACCAACAAGGTGAGCTATACCAACAAGGTCAAGGTGAGTTATACCAACAAGGTCAGTTATACCAACAAGGTGAGTTATACCAACAAGGTGAGTTATACCAACAAGGTCAGTTATACCAACAAGGTTAGTTATACCAACAAGGTTAGTTATAATAACAAGGTCAGTTATACCAACAAGGTCAAGATGAGTTATACCAACCAGGTCAGTTATACCAACAAGGTCAAGGTCAGTTATACCAACAAGGTCATTTATACCAACAAGGTCAGTTATACCAACAAGGTGAGTTATACAAACAAGGTCAGTTATACCAACAAGGTCAGTTATGCCAACAAGGTTAGTTATACCAACAAGGTCAGTTATACCAACAAGGTCAGTTATACCAACAAGGTGAGTTATACCAACAAGGTTAAGGTGAGTTATACCAACAAGGTCAGTTATACCAACAAGGTCAGTTATACCAACAAGGTTAGTTATACCAACAAGGTTAGTTATACCAACAAGGTCAGTTATACCAACAAGGTCAGTTATTCCAACAAGGTCAATTATACCAACAAGGTCAAGGTGAGTTATACCAACAAGGTGAGTTATACAAACAAGGTCAGTTATGACAACAAGGTTAGTTATACCAACAAGGTTAGTTATACCAACAAGGTCAGTTATACCAACAAGGTCAGTTATACCAACAAGGTTAAGGTGAGTTATACCAACAAGGTGAGATATACCAACAAGGTGAGTTATACCAACAAGGTCAGTTATGCCAACAAGGTTAGTTATACCAACAAGGTCAGTTATACCAACAAAGTCAGTTATACCAACAAGGTGAGTTATACCAACAAGGTTAAGGTGAGTTATACCAACAAGGTGAGTTATACCAACAAGGTCAGTTATACCAACAAGGTCAGTTATACCAACAAGGTCAGTTATACCAACAAGGTGAGCTATACCAACAAGGTCAGTTATACCAACAAGGTGAGTTATACCAACAAGGTGAGTTATACCAACAAGGTCAGTTATACCAACAAGGTCAGTTATACCAACAAGGTCAGTTATACCAGCAAGGTCAATTATACCAACAAGGTCAGTTATACCAACAAGGTCAGTTATACCAACAAGGTGAGTTATACCAACAAGGTCAGTTATACCAACAAGGTTAGTTATACCAACAAGGTCAGTTATACCAACAAGGTGAGCTATACCAACAAGGTGAGTTATACCAACAAGGTGAGTTATACCAACAAGGTCAGTTATACAAACAAGGTCAGTTATGACAACAAGGTTAGTTATACCAACAAGGTTAGTTATACCAACAAGGTCAGTTATACCAACAAGGTCAGTTATACCAACAAGGTTAAGGTGAGTTATACCAACAAGGTGAGATATACCAACAAGGTGAGTTATACCAACAAGGTCAGTTATGCCAACAAGGTTAGTTATACCAACAAGGTCAGTTATACCAACAAGGTCAGTTATACCAACAAGGTGAGTTATACCAACAAGGTTAAGGTGAGTTATACCAACAAGGTTAGTTATACCAACAAGGTTAGTTATACCAACAAGGTCAGTTATACCAACAAGGTCAGTTATACCAACAAGGTCAATTATACCAACAAGGTCAAGGTGAGTTATACCAACAAGGTGAGTTATACCAACAAGGTCAGTTATACCAACAAGGTCAGTTATACCAACAAGGTCAGTTATACCAACAAGGTGAGCTATACCAACAAGGTCAGTTATACCAACAAGGTGAGTTATACCAACAAGGTCAGTTATACCAACAAGGTTAGTTATACCAACAAGGTCAGTTATACCAACAAGGTTAGCTATACCAACAAGGTGAGTTATACCAACAAGGTGAGTTATACCAACAAGGTCAGTTATACAAACAAGGTCAGTTATGACAACAAGGTTAGTTATACCAACAAGGTCAGTTATACCAACAAGGTCAATTATACCAACAAGGTCAAGGTGAGTTATACCAACAAGGTTAGTTATACCAACAAGGTCAGTTATACAAACAAGATGAGTTATACCAACAAGGTTAGTTATACCAACAAGATTAGTTATACCAACAAGGTTAGTTATACCAACAAGGTTAGTTATACCAACAAGGTCAGTTATACCAACAAGGTCAGTTATTCCAACAAGGTCAATTATACCAACAAGGTCAAGGTGAGTTATACCAACAAGGTGAGTTATACAAACAAGGTCAGTTATGACAACAAGGTTAGTTATACCAACAAGGTTAGTTATACCAACAAGGTCAGTTATACCAACAAGGTCAGTTATACCAACAAGGTTAAGGTGAGTTATACCAACAAGGTGAGATATACCAACAAGGTGAGGTATACCAACAAGGTCAGTTATGCCAACAAGGTTAGTTATACCAACAAGGTCAGTTATACCAACAAGGTCAGTTATACCAACAAGGTGAGTTATACCAACAAGGTTAAGGTGAGTTATACCAACAAGGTTAGTTATACCAACAAGGTTAGTTATACCAACAAGGTCAGTTATACCAACAAGGTCAGTTATACCAACAAGGTCAATTATACCAACAAGGTCAAGGTGAGTTATACCAACAAGGTGAGTTATACAAACAAGGTCAGTTATGACAACAAGGTTAGTTATACCAACAAGGTTAGTTATACCAACAAGGTCAGTTATACCAACAAGGTCAGTTATACCAACAAGGTTAAGGTGAGTTATACCAACAAGGTGAGATATACCAACAAGGTGAGTTATACCAACAAGGTCAGTTATGCCAACAAGGTTAGTTATACCAACAAGGTCAGTTATACCAACAAAGTCAGTTATACCAACAAGGTGAGTTATACCAACAAGGTTAAGGTGAGTTATACCAACAAGGTGAGTTATACCAACAAGGTCAGTTATACCAACAAGGTCAGTTATACCAACAAGGTCAGTTATACCAACAAGGTGAGCTATACCAACAAGGTCAGTTATACCAACAAGGTGAGTTATACCAACAAGGTGAGTTATACCAACAAGGTGAGTTATACCAACAAGGTCAGTTATACCAACAAGGTCAGTTATACCAGCAAGGTCAATTATACCAACAAGGTCAGTTATACCAACAAGGTCAGTTATACCAACAAGGTGAGTTATACCAACAAGGTCAGTTATACCAACAAGGTTAGTTATACCAACAAGGTCAGTTATACCAACAAGGTGAGCTATACCAACAAGGTGAGTTATACCAACAAGGTCAGTTATACCAACAAGGTTAGTTATACCAACAAGGTCAGTTATACCAACAAGGTGAGCTATACCAACAAGGTGAGTTATACCAACAAGGTGAGTTATACCAACAAGGTCAGTTATACAAACAAGGTCAGTTATGACAACAAGGTTAGTTATACCAACAAGGTCAGTTATACCAACAAGGTCAATTATACCAACAAGGTCAAGGTGAGTTATACCAACAAGGTTAGTTATACCAACAAGGTCAGTTATACCAACAAGGTCAGTTATACCAACAAGGTGAGCTATACCAACAAGGTCAGTTATACCAACAAAGTGAGTTATACCAACAAGGTCAGTTATACCAACAAGGTCAGTTATACCAGCAAGGTCAATTATACCAACAAGGTCAGTTATACCAACAAGGTCAGTTATACCAACAAGGTGAGTTATACCAACCAGGTCAGTTATACCAACAAGGTTAGTTATACCAACAAGGTCAGTTATACCAACAAGGTCAGTTATACCAACAAGGTGAGCTATACCAACAAGGTCAAGGTGAGTTATACCAACAAGGTCAGTTATACCAACAAGGTGAGTTATACCAACAAGGTGAGTTATACCAACAAGGTCAGTTATACCAACAAGGTTAGTTATACCAACAAGGTTAGTTATAATAACAAGGTCAGTTATACCAACAAGGTCAAGATGAGTTATACCAACCAGGTCAGTTATACCAACAAGGTCAAGGTCAGTTATACCAACAAGGTCATTTATACCAACAAGGTCAGTTATACCAACAAGGTGAGTTATACAAACAAGGTCAGTTATACCAACAAGGTCAGTTATGCCAACAAGGTTAGTTATACCAACAAGGTCAGTTATACCAACAAGGTCAGTTATACCAACAAGGTGAGTTATACCAACAAGGTTAAGGTGAGTTATACCAACAAGGTCAGTTATACCAACAAGGTCAGTTATACCAACAAGGTTAGTTATACCAACAAGGTTAGTTATACCAACAAGGTCAGTTATACCAACAAGGTCAGTTATTCCAACAAGGTCAATTATACCAACAAGGTCAAGGTGAGTTATACCAACAAGGTGAGTTATACAAACAAGGTCAGTTATGACAACAAGGTTAGTTATACCAACAAGGTTAGTTATACCAACAAGGTCAGTTATACCAACAAGGTCAGTTATACCAACAAGGTTAAGGTGAGTTATACCAACAAGGTGAGATATACCAACAAGGTGAGTTATACCAACAAGGTCAGTTATGCCAACAAGGTTAGTTATACCAACAAGGTCAGTTATACCAACAAAGTCAGTTATACCAACAAGGTGAGTTATACCAACAAGGTTAAGGTGAGTTATACCAACAAGGTGAGTTATACCAACAAGGTCAGTTATACCAACAAGGTCAGTTATACCAACAAGGTCAGTTATACCAACAAGGTGAGCTATACCAACAAGGTCAGTTATACCAACAAGGTGAGTTATACCAACAAGGTGAGTTATACCAACAAGGTCAGTTATACCAACAAGGTCAGTTATACCAACAAGGTCAGTTATACCAGCAAGGTCAATTATACCAACAAGGTCAGTTATACCAACAAGGTCAGTTATACCAACAAGGTGAGTTATACCAACAAGGTCAGTTATACCAACAAGGTTAGTTATACCAACAAGGTCAGTTATACCAACAAGGTGAGCTATACCAACAAGGTGAGTTATACCAACAAGGTGAGTTATACCAACAAGGTCAGTTATACAAACAAGGTCAGTTATGACAACAAGGTTAGTTATACCAACAAGGTTAGTTATACCAACAAGGTCAGTTATACCAACAAGGTCAGTTATACCAACAAGGTTAAGGTGAGTTATACCAACAAGGTGAGATATACCAACAAGGTGAGTTATACCAACAAGGTCAGTTATGCCAACAAGGTTAGTTATACCAACAAGGTCAGTTATACCAACAAGGTCAGTTATACCAACAAGGTGAGTTATACCAACAAGGTTAAGGTGAGTTATACCAACAAGGTTAGTTATACCAACAAGGTTAGTTATACCAACAAGGTCAGTTATACCAACAAGGTCAGTTATACCAACAAGGTCAATTATACCAACAAGGTCAAGGTGAGTTATACCAACAAGGTGAGTTATACCAACAAGGTCAGTTATACCAACAAGGTCAGTTATACCAACAAGGTCAGTTATACCAACAAGGTGAGCTATACCAACAAGGTCAGTTATACCAACAAGGTGAGTTATACCAACAAGGTCAGTTATACAAACAAGGTTAGTTATACCAACAAGGTCAGTTATACCAACAAGGTGAGCTATACCAACAAGGTGAGTTATACCAACAAGGTGAGTTATACCAACAAGGTCAGTTATACAAACAAGGTCAGTTATGACAACAAGGTTAGTTATACCAACAAGGTCAGTTATACCAACAAGGTCAATTATACCAACAAGGTCAAGGTGAGTTATACCAACAAGGTTAGTTATACCAACAAGGTCAGTTATACAAACAAGATGAGTTATACCAACAAGGTTAGTTATACCAACAAGATTAGTTATACCAACAAGGTTAGTTATACCAACAAGGTTAGTTATACCAACAAGGTCAGTTATACCAACAAGGTCAGTTATTCCAACAAGGTCAATTATACCAACAAGGTCAAGGTGAGTTATACCAACAAGGTGAGTTATACAAACAAGGTCAGTTATGACAACAAGGTTAGTTATACCAACAAGGTTAGTTATACCAACAAGGTCAGTTATACCAACAAGGTCAGTTATACCAACAAGGTTAAGGTGAGTTATACCAACAAGGTGAGATATACCAACAAGGTGAGGTATACCAACAAGGTCAGTTATGCCAACAAGGTTAGTTATACCAACAAGGTCAGTTATACCAACAAGGTCAGTTATACCAACAAGGTGAGTTATACCAACAAGGTTAAGGTGAGTTATACCAACAAGGTTAGTTATACCAACAAGGTTAGTTATACCAACAAGGTCAGTTATACCAACAAGGTCAGTTATACCAACAAGGTCAATTATACCAACAAGGTCAAGGTGAGTTATACCAACAAGGTGAGTTATACCAACAAGGTCAGTTATACCAACAAGGTCAGTTATACCAACAAGGTGAGCTATACCAACAAGGTCAGTTATACCAACAAGGTGAGTTATACCAACAAGGTGAGTTATACCAACAAGGTGAGTTATACCAACAAGGTCAGTTATACCAACAAGGTCAGTTATACCAACAAGGTCAATTATACAAACAAGGTGAGTTATACCAACAAGGTCAGTGATACCAACAAGGTTAGTTATACCAACAAGGTCAGTTATACAAACAAGGTCAGATATACCAACCAGGTGAGTTATACCAACAAGGTCAAGTTGAGGTATACCAACAAGGTCAGTTATACCAACAAGGTCAGTTATACAAACAAGATGAGTTATACCAACAAGGTTAGTTATACCAACAAGATTAGTTATACCAACAAGGTCAGTTATACCAACAAGGTCAGTTATACCAACAAGGTCAGTTATACTAACATGGTCAGTTATACCAACAAGGTCAAGGTGAGTTATACCAACAAGGTTAGTTATACCAACAAGGTCAGTTATACCAACAAGGTGAGTTATACCAACAAGGTTAAGGTGAGTTATACCAACAAGGTCAGTTATACCAACAAGGTCAGTTATACCAACAAGGTCAGTTATACCAACAAGGTCAGTTATACCAACAAGGTCAATTATACCAACAAGGTCAAGGTGAGTTATACCAACAAGGTTAGTTATACCAACAAGGTCAGTTATACCAACAAGGTCAGTTATACCAACAAGGTGAGCTATACCAACAAGGTCAGTTATACCACCAAGGTGAGTTATACCAACAAGGTGAGCTATACCAACAAGGTCAGTTATACCAACAAGGTGAGTTATACCAACAAGGTGAGTTATACCAACAAGGTCAGTTATACCAACAAGGTTAGTTATACCAACAAGGTCAGTTATACCAACAAGGTCAGTTATACCAACAAGGTGAGCTATACCAACAAGGTGAGTTATACCAACAAGGTCAGTTATACCAACAAGGTCAGTTATACCAACATGGTCAGTTATACCAACAAGGTCAAGGTGAGTTATACCAACAAGGTTAGTTATACCAACAAGGTCAGTTATACCAACAAGGTGAGTTATACCAACAAGGTTAAGGTGAGTTATACCAACAAGGTCAGTTATACCAACAAGGTCAGTTATACCAACAAGGTCAGTTATACCAACAAGGTCAGTTATACCAACAAGGTCAATTATACCAACAAGGTCAGTTATACCAACAAGGTCAAGGTGAGTTATACCAACAAGGTTAGTTATACCAACAAGGTCAGTTATACCAACAAGGTCAGTTATACCAACAAGGTGAGCTATACCAACAAGGTCAGTTACACCAACAAGGTGAGTTATACCAACAAGGTGAGCTATACCAACAAGGTCAGTTATACCAACAAGGTGAGTTATACCAACAAGGTCAGCTATACCAACAAGGTTAGTTATACCAACAAGGTTAGTTATACCAACAAGGTCAGTTATACCAACAAGGTGAGTTATACCATTAAGGTGAGTTATAACAACAAGGTCAGTTATACCAACAAGGTCAGGGTGAGTTATACCAACAAGGTGAGTTATTCCAACAAGGTCAGTTATACCAACAAGGTCAGTTATACCAACAAGGTCAAGGTGAGTTATACCAACAAGGTCAGTTATACCAACAAGGTGAGTTAAACCAACAAGGTCAGTTATATCAACAAGGTCAGTTATACCAACAAGGTTAGTTATACCAACAAGGTCAGTTATACCAACAAGGTCAAGGTGAGTTATACCAACAAGGTCATTTATACCAACAAGGTCAGTTATACCAACAAGGTAGGTTATACCAACAAGGTTAGTTATACCAACAAGGTCAGTTATACCAACAAGGTCAGTTATACCAACAAGGTTAAGGTGAGTTATACCAACAAGGTCAAGGTCAGTTATACCAACAAGGTCAGTTATACCAACAAGGTCAGTTATACCAACAAGGTCAGTTATACAAACAAGGTCAGTTATACCAACAAGGTCAGTTATACAAACAAGGTCAGTTATACCAACAAGGTCAGTTATACCAACAAGGTTAGTTATACCAACAAGGTTAGTCATACCAACAAGGTGAGTTAAACCAACAAGGTTAGTTATACCAACAAGGTCAGTTATACCAACAAGGTCAGTTATACCAACAAGGTCAGTTATACCAACATGGTAAGTTATACCAACAAGGTCAAGGTGAGTTATACCAACAAGGTTAGTTATACCAACAAGGTCAGTTATACCAACAAGGTGAGTTATACCAACAAGGTTAAGGTGAGTTATACCAACAAGGTCAGTTATACCAACAAGGTCAGTTATACCAACAAGGTCAGTTATACCAACATGGTCAGTTATACCAACAAGGTCAAGGTGAGTTATACCAACAAGGTTAGTTATACCAACAAGGTCAGTTATACCAACAAGGTGAGTTATACCAACAAGGTAAAGGTGAGTTATACCAACAAGGTCAGTTATACCAACAAGGTCAGTTATACCAACAAGGTTAGTTATACCAACAAGGTCAGTTATACCAACAAGGTCAATTATACCAACAAGGTCAAGGTGAGTTATACCAACAAGGTTAGTTATACCAACAAGGTCAGTTATACCAACAAGGTCAGTTATACCAACAAGGTCAGTTATACCAACAAGGTGAGCTATACCAACAAGGTCAGTTATACCAACAAAGTGAGTTATACCAACAAGGTCAGTTATACCAACAAGGTCAGTTATACCAGCAAGGTCAATTATACCAACAAGGTCAGTTATACCAACAAGGTCAGTTATACCAACAAGATGAGTTATACCAACAAGGTCAGTTATACCAACAAGGTTAGTTATACCAACAAGGTCAGTTATACCAACAAGGTCAGTTATACCAACAAGGTGAGCTATACCAACAAGGTCAAGGTGAGTTATACCAACAAGGTCAGTTATACCAACAAGGTGAGTTATACCAACAAGGTGAGTTATACCAACAAGGTCAGTTATACCAACAAGGTTAGTTATACCAACAAGGTTAGTTATAATAACAAGGTCAGTTATACCAACAAGGTCAAGATGAGTTATACCAACCAGGTGAGTTATACCAACAAGGTCAGTTATACCAACAAGGTCAGTTATACAAACAAGGTGAGTTATAGCAACAAGGTTAGTTATACCAACAAGGTTAGTTATACCAACAAGGTCAGTTATACCAACCAGGTCAGTTATACCAACAAGGTCAAGGTCAGTTATACCAACAAGGTCATTTATACCAACAAGGTTAAGGTGAGTTATACCAACAAGGTGAGTTATACCAACAAAGTCAGTTATGCCAACAAGGTTAGTTATACAAACAAGGTTAGTTATACCAACAAGGTTAGTTATACCAACAAGGTCAGTTATACCAACAAGGTCAGTTATACCAACAAGGTTAAGGTGAGTTATACCAACAAGGTCAGTTATACCAACAAGGTCAGTTATACCAACAAGGTCAGTTATACCAACATGGTCAGTTATACCAACAAGGTCAAGGTGAGTTATACCAACAAGGTTAGTTATACCAACAAGGTCAGTTATACCAACAAGGTGAGTTATACCAACAAGGTAAAGGTGAGTTATACCAACAAGGTCAGTTATACCAACAAGGTCAGTTATACCAACAAGGTTAGTTATACCAACAAGGTCAGTTATACCAACAAGGTCAATTATACCAACAAGGTCAAGGTGAGTTATACCAACAAGGTTAGTTATACCAACAAGGTCAGTTATACCAACAAGGTCAGTTATACCAACAAGGTGAGCTATACCAACAAGGTCAGTTATACCAACAAAGTGAGTTATACCAACAAGGTCAGTTATACCAACAAGGTCAGTTATACCAGCAAGGTCAATTATACCAACAAGGTCAGTTATACCAACAAGGTCAGTTATACCAACAAGGTGAGTTATACCAACCAGGTCAGTTATACCAACAAGGTTAGTTATACCAACAAGGTCAGTTATACCAACAAGGTCAGTTATACCAACAAGGTGAGCTATACCAACAAGGTCAAGGTGAGTTATACCAACAAGGTCAGTTATACCAACAAGGTGAGTTATACCAACAAGGTGAGTTATACCAACAAGGTCAGTTATACCAACAAGGTTAGTTATACCAACAAGGTTAGTTATAATAACAAGGTCAGTTATACCAACAAGGTCAAGATGAGTTATACCAACCAGGTCAGTTATACCAACAAGGTCAAGGTCAGTTATACCAACAAGGTCATTTATACCAACAAGGTCAGTTATACCAACAAGGTGAGTTATACAAACAAGGTCAGTTATACCAACAAGGTCAGTTATGCCAACAAGGTTAGTTATACCAACAAGGTCAATTATACCAACAAGGTCAGTTATACCAACAAGGTGAGTTATACCAACAAGGTTAAGGTGAGTTATACCAACAAGGTCAGTTATACCAACAAGGTCAGTTATACCAACAAGGTTAGTTATACCAACAAGGTCAAGGTGAGTTATACCAACAAGGTTAGTTATACCAACAAGGTCAGTTATACCAACAAGGTGAGTTATACCAACAAGGTAAAGGTGAGTTATACCAACAAGGTCAGTTATACCAACAAGGTCAGTTATACCAACAAGGTTAGTTATACCAACAAGGTCAGTTATACCAACAAGGTCAATTATACCAACAAGGTCAAGGTGAGTTATACCAACAAGGTTAGTTATACCAACAAGGTAGTTATACCAACAAGGTCAGTTATACCAACAAGGTGAGCTATACCAACAAGGTCAGTTATACCAACAAAGTGAGTTATACCAACAAGGTCAGTTATACCAACAAGGTCAGTTATACCAGCAAGGTCAATTATACCAACAAGGTCAGTTATACCAACAAGGTCAGTTATACCAACAAGGTCAGTTATACCAACAAGGTTAGTTATACCAACAAGGTCAGTTATACCAACAAGGTCAATTATACCAACAAGGTCAAGGTGAGTTATACCAACAAGGTTAGTTATACCAACAAGGTCAGTTATACCAACAAGGTCAGTTATACCAACAAGGTGAGCTATACCAACAAGGTCAGTTATACCAACAAAGTGAGTTATACCAACAAGGTCAGTTATACCAACAAGGTCAGTTATACCAGCAAGGTCAATTATACCAACAAGGTCAGTTATACCAACAAGGTCAGTTATACCAACAAGGTGAGTTATACCAACCAGGTCAGTTATACCAACAAGGTTAGTTATACCAACAAGGTCAGTTATACCAACAAGGTCAGTTATACCAACAAGGTGAGCTATACCAACAAGGTCAAGGTGAGTTATACCAACAAGGTCAGTTATACCAACAAGGTGAGTTATACCAACAAGGTGAGTTATACCAACAAGGTCAGTTATACCAACAAGGTTAGTTATACCAACAAGGTTAGTTATAATAACAAGGTCAGTTATACCAACAAGGTCAAGATGAGTTATACCAACCAGGTCAGTTATACCAACAAGGTCAAGGTCAGTTATACCAACAAGGTCATTTATACCAACAAGGTCAGTTATACCAACAAGGTGAGTTATACAAACAAGGTCAGTTATACCAACAAGGTCAGTTATGCCAACAAGGTTAGTTATACCAACAAGGTCAATTATACCAACAAGGTCAGTTATACCAACAAGGTGAGTTATACCAACAAGGTTAAGGTGAGTTATACCAACAAGGTCAGTTATACCAACAAGGTCAGTTATACCAACAAGGTTAGTTATACCAACAAGGTCAAGGTGAGTTATACCAACAAGGTTAGTTATACCAACAAGGTCAGTTATACCAACAAGGTGAGTTATACCAACAAGGTAAAGGTGAGTTATACCAACAAGGTCAGTTATACCAACAAGGTCAGTTATACCAACAAGGTTAGTTATACCAACAAGGTCAGTTATACCAACAAGGTCAATTATACCAACAAGGTCAAGGTGAGTTATACCAACAAGGTTAGTTATACCAACAAGGTAGTTATACCAACAAGGTCAGTTATACCAACAAGGTGAGCTATACCAACAAGGTCAGTTATACCAACAAAGTGAGTTATACCAACAAGGTCAGTTATACCAACAAGGTCAGTTATACCAGCAAGGTCAATTATACCAACAAGGTCAGTTATACCAACAAGGTCAGTTATACCAACAAGGTGAGTTATACCAACCAGGTCAGTTATACCAACAAGGTTAGTTATACCAACAAGGTCAGTTATACCAACAAGGTCAGTTATACCAACAAGGTGAGCTATACCAACAAGGTCAAGGTGAGTTATACCAACAAGGTCAGTTATACCAACAAGGTGAGTTATACCAACAAGGTGAGTTATACCAACAAGGTCAGTTATACCAACAAGGTTAGTTATACCAACAAGGTTAGTTATAATAACAAGGTCAGTTATACCAACAAGGTCAAGATGAGTTATACCAACCAGGTCAGTTATACCAACAAGGTCAAGGTCAGTTATACCAACAAGGTCATTTATACCAACAAGGTCAGTTATACCAACAAGGTGAGTTATACAAACAAGGTCAGTTATACCAACAAGGTCAGTTATGCCAACAAGGTTAGTTATACCAACAAGGTCAGTTATACCAACAAGGTCAGTTATACCAACAAGGTGAGTTATACCAACAAGGTTAAGGTGAGTTATACCAACAAGGTCAGTTATACCAACAAGGTCAGTTATACCAACAAGGTTAGTTATACCAACAAGGTTAGTTATACCAACAAGGTCAGTTATACCAACAAGGTCAGTTATTCCAACAAGGTCAATTATACCAACAAGGTCAAGGTGAGTTATACCAACAAGGTGAGTTATACAAACAAGGTCAGTTATGACAACAAGGTTAGTTATACCAACAAGGTTAGTTATACCAACAAGGTCAGTTATACCAACAAGGTCAGTTATACCAACAAGGTTAAGGTGAGTTATACCAACAAGGTGAGATATACCAACAAGGTGAGTTATACCAACAAGGTCAGTTATGCCAACAAGGTTAGTTATACCAACAAGGTCAGTTATACCAACAAAGTCAGTTATACCAACAAGGTGAGTTATACCAACAAGGTTAAGGTGAGTTATACCAACAAGGTGAGTTATACCAACAAGGTCAGTTATACCAACAAGGTCAGTTATACCAACAAGGTCAGTTATACCAACAAGGTGAGCTATACCAACAAGGTCAGTTATACCAACAAGGTGAGTTATACCAACAAGGTGAGTTATACCAACAAGGTGAGTTATACCAACAAGGTCAGTTATACCAACAAGGTCAGTTATACCAGCAAGGTCAATTATACCAACAAGGTCAGTTATACCAACAAGGTCAGTTATACCAACAAGGTGAGTTATACCAACAAGGTCAGTTATACCAACAAGGTTAGTTATACCAACAAGGTCAGTTATACCAACAAGGTCAGTTATACCAACAAGGTGAGCTATACCAACAAGGTGAGTTATACCAACAAGGTGAGTTATACCAACAAGGTCAGTTATACCAACATGGTCAGTTATACCAACAAGGTCAAGGTGAGTTATACCAACAAGGTTAGTTATACCAACAAGGTCAGTTATACCAACAAGGTGAGTTATACCAACAAGGTAAAGGTGAGTTATACCAACAAGGTCAGTTATACCAACAAGGTCAGTTATACCAACAAGGTTAGTTATACCAACAAGGTCAGTTATACCAACAAGGTCAATTATACCAACAAGGTCAAGGTGAGTTATACCAACAAGGTTAGTTATACCAACAAGGTCAGTTATACCAACAAGGTCAGTTATACCAACAAGGTGAGCTATACCAACAAGGTCAGTTATACCAACAAAGTGAGTTATACCAACAAGGTCAGTTATACCAACAAGGTCAGTTATACCAGCAAGGTCAATTATACCAACAAGGTCAGTTATACCAACAAGGTCAGTTATACCAACAAGGTGAGTTATACCAACCAGGTCAGTTATACCAACAAGGTTAGTTATACCAACAAGGTCAGTTATACCAACAAGGTCAGTTAAACCAACAAGGTGAGCTATACCAACAAGGTCAAGGTGAGTTATACCAACAAGGTCAGTTATACCAACAAGGTGAGTTATACCAACAAGGTGAGTTATACCAACAAGGTCAGTTATACCAACAAGGTTAGTTATACCAACAAGGTTAGTTATAATAACAAGGTCAGTTATACCAACAAGGTCAAGATGAGTTATACCAACCAGGTCAGTTATACCAACAAGGTCAAGGTCAGTTATACCAACAAGGTAATTTATACCAACAAGGTCAGTTATACCAACAAGGTGAGTTATACAAACAAGGTCAGTTTTACCAACAAGGTCAGTTATGCCAACAAGGTTAGTTATACCAACAAGGTCAGTTATACCAACAAGGTCAGTTATACCAACAAGGTGAGTTATACCAACAAGGTTAAGGTGAGTTATACCAACAAGGTCAGTTATACCAACAAGGTTAGTTATACCAACAAGGTTAGTTATACCAACAAGGTCAGTTATACCAACAAGGTCAGTTATTCCAACAAGGTCAATTATACCAACAAGGTCAAGGTGAGTTATACCAACAAGGTGAGTTATACAAACAAGGTCAGTTATGACAACAAGGTTAGTTATACCAACAAGGTTAGTTATACCAACAAGGCCAGTTATACCAACAAGGTCAGTTATACCAACAAGGTTAAGGTGAGTTATACCAACAAGGTGAGATATACCAACAAGGTGAGTTATACCAACAAGGTCAGTTATGCCAACAAGGTTAGTTATACCAACAAGGTCAGTTATACCAACAAAGTCAGTTATACCAACAAGGTGAGTTATACCAACAAGGTTAAGGTGAGTTATACCAACAAGGTGAGTTATACCAACAAGGTCAGTTATACCAACAAGGTCAGTTATACCAACAAGGTCAGTTATACCAACAAGGTGAGCTATACCAACAAGGTCAGTTATACCAACAAGGTGAGTTATACCAACAAGGTGAGTTATACCAACAAGGTGAGTTATACCAACAAGGTCAGTTATACCAACAAGGTCAGTTATACCAGCAAGGTCAATTATACCAACAAGGTCAGTTATACCAACAAGGTCAGTTATACCAACAAGGTGAGTTATACCAACAAGGTCAGTTATACCAACAAGGTTAGTTATACCAACAAGGTCAGTTATACCAACAAGGTCAGTTATACCAACAAGGTGAGCTATACCAACAAGGTGAGTTATACCAACAAGGTGAGTTATACCAACAAGGTCAGTTATACAAACAAGGTCAGTTATGACAACAAGGTTAGTTATACCAACAAGGTTAGTTATACCAACAAGGTCAGTTATACCAACAAGGTCAGTTATACCAACAAGGTTAAGGTGAGTTATACCAACAAGGTGAGATATACCAACAAGGTGAGTTATACCAACAAGGTCAGTTATGCCAACAAGGTTAGTTATACCAACAAGGTCAGTTATACCAACAAGGTCAGTTATACCAACAAGGTGAGTTATACCAACAAGGTTAAGGTGAGTTATACCAACAAGGTTAGTTATACCAACAAGGTTAGTTATACCAACAAGGTCAGTTATGCCAACAAGGTCAGTTATACCAACAAGGTCAATTATACCAACAAGGTCAAGGTGAGTTATACCAACAAGGTGAGTTATACCAACAAGGTCAGTTATACCAACAAGGTCAGTTATACCAACAAGGTCAGTTATACCAACAAGGTGAGCTATACCAACAAGGTCAGTTATACCAACAAGGTGAGTTATACCAACAAGGTGAGTTATACCAACAAGGTCAGTTATACCAACAAGGTCAGTTATACCAACAAGGTCAGTTATACCAACAAGGTCAATTATACAAACAAGGTGAGTTATACCAACAAGGTCAGTGATACCAACAAGGTTAGTTATACCAACAAGGTCAGTTATACCAACAAGGTCAGTTATACCAACCAGGTGAGTTATACCAACAAGGTCAAGTTGAGGTATACCAACAAGGTCAGTTATACCAACAAGGTCAGTTATACAAACAAGATGAGTTATACCAACAAGGTTAGTTATACCAACAAGATTAGTTATACCAACAAGGTTAGTTATACCAACAAGGTTAGTTATACCAACAAGGTCAGTTATACCAACAAGGTCAGTTATTCCAACAAGGTCAATTATACCAACAAGGTCAAGGTGAGTTATACCAACAAGGTGAGTTATACAAACAAGGTCAGTTATGACAACAAGGTTAGTTATACCAACAAGGTTAGTTATACCAACAAGGTCAGTTATACCAACAAGGTCAGTTATACCAACAAGGTTAAGGTGAGTTATACCAACAAGGTGAGATATACCAACAAGGTGAGGTATACCAACAAGGTCAGTCATGCCAACAAGGTTAGTTATACCAACAAGGTCAGTTATACCAACAAGGTCAGTTATACCAACAAGGTGAGTTATACCAACAAGGTTAAGGTGAGTTATACCAACAAGGTTAGTTATACCAACAAGGTTAGTTATACCAACAAGGTCAGTTATACCAACAAGGTCAGTTATACCAACAAGGTCAATTATACCAACAAGGTCAAGGTGAGTTATACCAACAAGGTGAGTTATACCAACAAGATGAGTTATACCAACAAGGTTAGTTATACCAACAAGATTAGTTATACCAACAAGGTCAGTTATACCAACAAGGTCAGTTATACCAACAAGGTCAGTTATACTAACATGGTCAGTTATACCAACAAGGTCAAGGTGAGTTATACCAACAAGGTTAGTTATACCAACAAGGTCAGTTATACCAACAAGGTGAGTTATACCAACAAGGTTAAGGTGAGTTATACCAACAAGGTCAGTTATACCAACAAGGTCAGTTATACCAACAAGGTCAGTTATACCAACAAGGTCAGTTATACCAACAAGGTCAATTATACCAACAAGGTCAAGGTGAGTTATACCAACAAGGTTAGTTATACCAACAAGGTCAGTTATACCAACAAGGTCAGTTATACCAACAAGGTGAGCTATACCAACAAGGTCAGTTATACCACCAAGGTGAGTTATACCAACAAGGTGAGCTATACCAACAAGGTCAGTTATACCAACAAGGTGAGTTATACCAACAAGGTGAGTTATACCAACAAGGTCAGTTATACCAACAAGGTTAGTTATACCAACAAGGTCAGTTATACCAACAAGGTCAGTTATACCAACAAGGTGAGCTATACCAACAAGGTGAGTTATACCAACAAGGTCAGTTATACCAACAAGGTCAGTTATACCAACATGGTCAGTTATACCAACAAGGTCAAGGTGAGTTATACCAACAAGGTTAGTTATACCAACAAGGTCAGTTATACCAACAAGGTGAGTTATACCAACAAGGTTAAGGTGAGTTATACCAACAAGGTCAGTTATACCAACAAGGTCAGTTATACCAACAAGGTCAGTTATACCAACAAGGTCAGTTATACCAACAAGGTCAATTATACCAACAAGGTCAGTTATACCAACAAGGTCAAGGTGAGTTATACCAACAAGGTTAGTTATACCAACAAGGTCAGTTATACCAACAAGGTCAGTTATACCAACAAGGTGAGCTATACCAACAAGGTCAGTTACACCAACAAGGTGAGTTATACCAACAAGGTGAGCTATACCAACAAGGTCAGTTATACCAACAAGGTGAGTTATACCAACAAGGTCAGCTATACCAACAAGGTTAGTTATACCAACAAGGTTAGTTATACCAACAAGGTCAGTTATACCAACAAGGTGAGTTATACCATTAAGGTGAGTTATAACAACAAGGTCAGTTATACCAACAAGGTCAGGGTGAGTTATACCAA
Organism: Oncorhynchus masou masou; assembly: GCF_036934945.1. Lineage (NCBI taxonomy): Eukaryota > Metazoa > Chordata > Actinopteri > Salmoniformes > Salmonidae > Oncorhynchus > Oncorhynchus masou. The sequence goes on from NC_088235.1 coordinate 113,325,072, forward strand.
CAAGGTGAGTTATTCCAACAAGGTCAGTTATACCAACAAGGTCAGTTATACCAACAAGGTCAAGGTGAGTTATACCAACAAGGTCAGTTATACCAACAAGGTGAGTTAAACCAACAAGGTCAGTTATATCAACAAGGTCAGTTATACCAACAAGGTTAGTTATACCAACAAGGTCAGTTATACCAACAAGGTCAAGGTGAGTTATACCAACAAGGTCATTTATACCAACAAGGTCAGTTATACCAACAAGGTAGGTTATACCAACAAGGTTAGTTATACCAACAAGGTCAGTTATACCAACAAGGTCAGTTATACCAACAAGGTTAAGGTGAGTTATACCAACAAGGTCAAGGTCAGTTATACCAACAAGGTCAGTTATACCAACAAGGTCAGTTATACCAACAAGGTCAGTTATACAAACAAGGTCAGTTATACCAACAAGGTCAGTTATACAAACAAGGTCAGTTATACCAACAAGGTCAGTTATACCAACAAGGTTAGTTATACCAACAAGGTTAGTCATACCAACAAGGTGAGTTAAACCAACAAGGTTAGTTATACCAACAAGGTCAGTTATACCAACAAGGTCAGTTATACCAACAAGGTCAGTTATACCAACATGGTAAGTTATACCAACAAGGTCAAGGTGAGTTATACCAACAAGGTTAGTTATACCAACAAGGTCAGTTATACCAACAAGGTGAGTTATACCAACAAGGTTAAGGTGAGTTATACCAACAAGGTCAGTTATACCAACAAGGTCAGTTATACCAACAAGGTCAGTTATACCAACATGGTCAGTTATACCAACAAGGTCAAGGTGAGTTATACCAACAAGGTTAGTTATACCAACAAGGTCAGTTATACCAACAAGGTGAGTTATACCAACAAGGTAAAGGTGAGTTATACCAACAAGGTCAGTTATACCAACAAGGTCAGTTATACCAACAAGGTTAGTTATACCAACAAGGTCAGTTATACCAACAAGGTCAATTATACCAACAAGGTCAAGGTGAGTTATACCAACAAGGTTAGTTATACCAACAAGGTCAGTTATACCAACAAGGTCAGTTATACCAACAAGGTCAGTTATACCAACAAGGTGAGCTATACCAACAAGGTCAGTTATACCAACAAAGTGAGTTATACCAACAAGGTCAGTTATACCAACAAGGTCAGTTATACCAGCAAGGTCAATTATACCAACAAGGTCAGTTATACCAACAAGGTCAGTTATACCAACAAGATGAGTTATACCAACAAGGTCAGTTATACCAACAAGGTTAGTTATACCAACAAGGTGAGTTATACCAACAAGGTCAGTTATACCAACAAGGTGAGCTATACCAACAAGGTCAAGGTGAGTTATACCAACAAGGTCAGTTATACCAACAAGGTGAGTTATACCAACAAGGTGAGTTATACCAACAAGGTCAGTTATACCAACAAGGTTAGTTATACCAACAAGGTTAGTTATAATAACAAGGTCAGTTATACCAACAAGGTCAAGATGAGTTATACCAACCAGGTGAGTTATACCAACAAGGTCAGTTATACCAACAAGGTCAGTTATACAAACAAGGTGAGTTATAGCAACAAGGTTAGTTATACCAACAAGGTTAGTTATACCAACAAGGTCAGTTATACCAACCAGGTCAGTTATACCAACAAGGTCAAGGTCAGTTATACCAACAAGGTCATTTATACCAACAAGGTTAAGGTGAGTTATACCAACAAGGTGAGTTATACCAACAAAGTCAGTTATGCCAACAAGGTTAGTTATACAAACAAGGTTAGTTATACCAACAAGGTTAGTTATACCAACAAGGTCAGTTATACCAACAAGGTCAGTTATACCAACAAGGTTAAGGTGAGTTATACCAACAAGGTCAGTTATACCAACAAGGTCAGTTATACCAACAAGGTCAGTTATACCAACATGGTCAGTTATACCAACAAGGTCAAGGTGAGTTATACCAACAAGGTTAGTTATACCAACAAGGTCAGTTATACCAACAAGGTGAGTTATACCAACAAGGTAAAGGTGAGTTATACCAACAAGGTCAGTTATACCAACAAGGTCAGTTATACCAACAAGGTTAGTTATACCAACAAGGTCAGTTATACCAACAAGGTCAATTATACCAACAAGGTCAAGGTGAGTTATACCAACAAGGTTAGTTATACCAACAAGGTCAGTTATACCAACAAGGTCAGTTATACCAACAAGGTGAGCTATACCAACAAGGTCAGTTATACCAACAAAGTGAGTTATACCAACAAGGTCAGTTATACCAACAAGGTCAGTTATACCAGCAAGGTCAATTATACCAACAAGGTCAGTTATACCAACAAGGTCAGTTATACCAACAAGGTGAGTTAACCCAACCAGGTCAGTTATACCAACAAGGTTAGTTATACCAACAAGGTCAGTTATACCAACAAGGTCAGTTATACCAACAAGGTGAGCTATACCAACAAGGTCAAGGTGAGTTATACCAACAAGGTCAGTTATACCAACAAGGTGAGTTATACCAACAAGGTGAGTTATACCAACAAGGTCAGTTATACCAACAAGGTTAGTTATACCAACAAGGTTAGTTATAATAACAAGGTCAGTTATACCAACAAGGTCAAGATGAGTTATACCAACCAGGTCAGTTATACCAACAAGGTCAAGGTCAGTTATACCAACAAGGTCATTTATACCAACAAGGTCAGTTATACCAACAAGGTGAGTTATACAAACAAGGTCAGTTATACCAACAAGGTCAGTTATGCCAACAAGGTTAGTTATACCAACAAGGTCAGTTATACCAACAAGGTCAGTTATACCAACAAGGTGAGTTATACCAACAAGGTTAAGGTGAGTTATACCAACAAGGTCAGTTATACCAACAAGGTCAGTTATACCAACAAGGTTAGTTATACCAACAAGGTTAGTTATACCAACAAGGTCAGTTATACCAACAAGGTCAGTTATTCCAACAAGGTCAATTATACCAACAAGGTCAAGGTGAGTTATACCAACAAGGTGAGTTATACAAACAAGGTCAGTTATGACAACAAGGTTAGTTATACCAACAAGGTTAGTTATACCAACAAGGTCAGTTATACCAACAAGGTCAGTTATACCAACAAGGTTAAGGTGAGTTATACCAACAAGGTGAGATATACCAACAAGGTGAGTTATACCAACAAGGTCAGTTATGCCAACAAGGTTAGTTATACCAACAAGGTCAGTTATACCAACAAAGTCAGTTATACCAACAAGGTGAGTTATACCAACAAGGTTAAGGTGAGTTATACCAACAAGGTGAGTTATACCAACAAGGTCAGTTATACCAACAAGGTCAGTTATACCAACAAGGTCAGTTATACCAACAAGGTGAGCTATACCAACAAGGTCAGTTATACCAACAAGGTGAGTTATACCAACAAGGTGAGTTATACCAACAAGGTGAGTTATACCAACAAGGTCAGTTATACCAACAAGGTCAGTTATACCAGCAAGGTCAATTATACCAACAAGGTCAGTTATACCAACAAGGTCAGTTATACCAACAAGGTGAGTTATACCAACAAGGTCAGTTATACCAACAAGGTTAGTTATACCAACAAGGTCAGTTATACCAACAAGGTCAGTTATACCAACAAGGTGAGCTATACCAACAAGGTGAGTTATACCAACAAGGTGAGTTATACCAACAAGGTCAGTTATACAAACAAGGTCAGTTATGACAACAAGGTTAGTTATACCAACAAGGTTAGTTATACCAACAAGGTCAGTTATACCAACAAGGTCAGTTATACCAACAAGGTTAAGGTGAGTTATACCAACAAGGTGAGATATACCAACAAGGTGAGTTATACCAACAAGGTCAGTTATGCCAACAAGGTTAGTTATACCAACAAGGTCAGTTATACCAACAAGGTCAGTTATGCCAACAAGGTGAGTTATACCAACAAGGTTAAGGTGAGTTATACCAACAAGGTTAGTTATACCAACAAGGTTAGTTATACCAACAAGGTCAGTTATACCAACAAGGTCAGTTATACCAACAAGGTCAATTATACCAACAAGGTCAAGGTGAGTTATACCAACAAGGTGAGTTATACCAACAAGGTCAGTTATACCAACAAGGTCAGTTATACCAACAAGGTCAGTTATACCAACAAGGTGAGCTATACCAACAAGGTCAGTTATACCAACAAGGTGAGTTATACCAACAAGGTGAGTTATACCAACAAGGTCAGTTATACCAACAAGGTCAGTTATACCAACAAGGTCAGTTATACCAACAAGGTCAATTATACAAACAAGGTGAGTTATACCAACAAGGTCAGTGATACCAACAAGGTTAGTTATACCAACAAGGTCAGTTATACCAACAAGGTCAGTTATACCAACCAGGTGAGTTATACCAACAAGGTCAAGTTGAGGTATACCAACAAGGTCAGTTATACCAACAAGGTCAGTTATACAAACAAGATGAGTTATACCAACAAGGTTAGTTATACCAACAAGATTAGTTATACCAACAAGGTTAGTTATACCAACAAGGTTAGTTATACCAACAAGGTCAGTTATACCAACAAGGTCAGTTATTCCAACAAGGTCAATTATACCAACAAGGTCAAGGTGAGTTATACCAACAAGGTGAGTTATACAAACAAGGTCAGTTATGACAACAAGGTTAGTTATACCAACAAGGTCAGTTATACCAACAAGGTCAGTTATACCAACAAGGTTAAGGTGAGTTATACCAACAAGGTGAGATATACCAACAAGGTGAGGTATACCAACAAGGTCAGTCATGCCAACAAGGTTAGTTATACCAACAAGGTCAGTTATACCAACAAGGTCAGTTATACCAACAAGGTGAGTTATACCAACAAGGTTAAGGTGAGTTATACCAACAAGGTTAGTTATACCAACAAGGTTAGTTATACCAACAAGGTCAGTTATACCAACAAGGTCAGTTATACCAACAAGGTCAATTATACCAACAAGGTCAAGGTGAGTTATACCAACAAGGTGAGTTATACCAACAAGGTCAGTTATACCAACAAGGTCAGTTATACCAACAAGGTCAGTTATACCAACAAGGTGAGCTATACCAACAAGGTCAGTTATACCAACAAGGTGAGTTATACCAACAAGGTGAGTTATACCAACAAGGTGAGTTATACCAACAAGGTCAGTTATACCAACAAGGTCAGTTATACCAACAAGGTCAATTATACAAACAAGGTGAGTTATACCAACAAGGTCAGTGATACCAACAAGGTTAGTTATACCAACAAGGTCAGTTATACAAACAAGGTCAGATATACCAACCAGGTGAGTTATACCAACAAGGTCAAGTTGAGGTATACCAACAAGGTCAGTTATACCAACAAGGTCAGTTATACAAACAAGATGAGTTATACCAACAAGGTTAGTTATACCAACAAGATTAGTTATACCAACAAGGTCAGTTATACCAACAAGGTCAGTTATACCAACAAGGTCAGTTATACTAACATGGTCAGTTATACCAACAAGGTCAAGGTGAGTTATACCAACAAGGTTAGTTATACCAACAAGGTCAGTTATACCAACAAGGTGAGTTATACCAACAAGGTTAAGGTGAGTTATACCAACAAGGTCAGTTATACCAACAAGGTCAGTTATACCAACAAGGTCAGTTATACCAACAAGGTCAGTTATACCAACAAGGTCAATTATACCAACAAGGTCAAGGTGAGTTATACCAACAAGGTTAGTTATACCAACAAGGTCAGTTATACCAACAAGGTCAGTTATACCAACAAGGTGAGCTATACCAACAAGGTCAGTTATACCACCAAGGTGAGTTATACCAACAAGGTGAGCTATACCAACAAGGTCAGTTATACCAACAAGGTGAGTTATACCAACAAGGTGAGTTATACCAACAAGGTCAGTTATACCAACAAGGTTAGTTATACCAACAAGGTCAGTTATACCAACAAGGTCAGTTATACCAACAAGGTGAGCTATACCAACAAGGTGAGTTATACCAACAAGGTCAGTTATACCAACAAGGTCAGTTATACCAACATGGTCAGTTATACCAACAAGGTCAAGGTGAGTTATACCAACAAGGTTAGTTATACCAACAAGGTCAGTTATACCAACAAGGTGAGTTATACCAACAAGGTTAAGGTGAGTTATACCAACAAGGTCAGTTATACCAACAAGGTCAGTTATACCAACAAGGTCAGTTATACCAACAAGGTCAGTTATACCAACAAGGTCAATTATACCAACAAGGTCAGTTATACCAACAAGGTCAAGGTGAGTTATACCAACAAGGTTAGTTATACCAACAAGGTCAGTTATACCAACAAGGTCAGTTATACCAACAAGGTGAGCTATACCAACAAGGTCAGTTATACCAACAAGGTGAGTTATACCAACAAGGTGAGCTATACCAACAAGGTCAGTTATACCAACAAGGTGAGTTATACCAACAAGGTCAGCTATACCAACAAGGTTAGTTATACCAACAAGGTTAGTTATACCAACAAGGTCAGTTATACCAACAAGGTGAGTTATACCATTAAGGTGAGTTATACCAACAAGGTCAGTTATACCAACAAGGTCAGGGTGAGTTATACCAACAAGGTGAGTTATTCCAACAAGGTCAGTTATACCAACAAGGTCAGTTATACCAACAAGGTCAAGGTGAGTTATACCAACAAGGTCAGTTATACCAACAAGGTGAGTTAAACCAACAAGGTCAGTTATATCAACAAGGTCAGTTATACCAACAAGGTTAGTTATACCAACAAGGTCAGTTATACCAACAAGGTCAAGGTGAGTTATACCAACAAGGTCATTTATACCAACAAGGTCAGTTATACCAACAAGGTAGGTTATACCAACAAGGTTAGTTATACCAACAAGGTCAGTTATACCAACAAGGTCAGTTATACCAACAAGGTTAAGGTGAGTTATACCAACAAGGTCAAGGTCAGTTATACCAACAAGGTCAGTTATACCAACAAGGTCAGTTATACCAACAAGGTCAGTTATACAAACAAGGTCAGTTATACCAACAAGGTCAGTTATACAAACAAGGTCAGTTATACCAACAAGGTCAGTTATACCAACAAGGTTAGTTATACCAACAAGGTTAGTCATACCAACAAGGTGAGTTAAACCAACAAGGTTAGTTATACCAACAAGGTCAGTTATACCAACATGGTAAGTTATACCAACAAGGTCAAGGTGAGTTATACCAACAAGGTTAGTTATACCAACAAGGTCAGTTATACCAACAAGGTGAGTTATACCAACAAGGTTAAGGTGAGTTATACCAACAAGGTCAGTTATACCAACAAGGTCAGTTATACCAACAAGGTCAGTTATACCAGAAGGTGAATTCACCAATTTGTAAGTCGCTCTGGATAAGAGCGTCTGCTAAATGACTTAAATGTAAATGTAAATACCAACAAGGTGAGTTAAACCAACAAGGTTAGTTATACCAACAAGGTCAGTTATACCAACAAGGTCAGTTATACCAACAAGGTGAGTTATACCAACAAGGTGAGCTATACCAACAAGGTCAGTTATACCAACAAGGTGAGTTATACCAACAAGGTCAGCTATACCAACAAGGTTAGTTATACCAACAAGGTTAGTTATACCAACAAGGTCAGTTATACCAACAAGGTGAGTTATACCATTAAGGTGAGTTATACCAACAAGGTCAGTTATACCAACAAGGTCAGGGTGAGTTATACCAACAAGGTGAGTTATTCCAACAAGGTCAGTTATACCAACAAGGTCAGTTATACCAACAAGGTCAAGGTGAGTTATACCAACAAGGTCAGTTATACCAACAAGGTGAGTTAAACCAACAAGGTCAGTTATATCAACAAGGTCAGTTATACCAACAAGGTTAGTTATACCAACAAGGTCAGTTATACCAACAAGGTCAAGGTGAGTTATACCAACAAGGTATAAGTGTCTCCTGACCCCTCCTGTCTCAGCCTCCAGTATTTATGCTGCAGTAGTTTATGTGTCGGGGGGCTGGGGTCAGTTTGTTATATCTGGAGTACTTCTCCTGTCCAATTCGGTGTCCTGTGTGAATCTAAGTGTGCGTTCTCTAATTCTCTCCTTCTCTCTCTCGGAGGACCTGAGCCCTAGGACCATGCCCCAGGACTACCTGACATGATGACTCCTTGCTGTCCCCAGTCCACCTGGCCGTGCTGCTGCTCCAGTTTCAACTGACCTGAGCCCTAGGACCATGCCCCAGGACTACTTGACATGATGACTCCTTGCTGTCCCCAGTCCACCTGGCCGTGCTGCTGCTCCAGTTTCAACTGTTCTGCCTTATTATTATTCGACCATGCTGGTCATTTATGAACATTTGAACATCTTGGCCATGTTCTGTTATAATCTCTACCCGGCACAGCCAGAAGAGGACTGGCCACCCCACATAGCCTGGTTCCTCTCTAGGTTTCTTCCTAGGTTTTGGCTTTTCTAGGGAGTTTTTCCTAGCCACCGTGCTTCTACACCTGCATTGCTTGCTGTTTGGGGTTTTAGGCTGGGTTTCTGTACAGCACTTTGAGATATCAGCTGATGTACGAAGGGCTATATAAATAAATTTGATTTGATTTGATTTGAAGGTCATTTATACCAACAAGGTCAGTTATACCAACAAGGTAGGTTATACCAACAAGGTTAGTTATACCAACAAGGTCAGTTATACCAACAAGGTCAGTTATACCAACAAGGTTAAGGTGAGTTATACCAACAAGGTCAAGGTCAGTTATACCAACAAGGTCAGTTATACCAACAAGGTCAGTTATACCAACAAGGTCAGTTATACAAACAAGGTCAGTTATACCAACAAGGTCAGTTATACAAACAAGGTCAGTTATACCAACAAGGTCAGTTATACCAACAAGGTTAGTTATACCAACAAGGTTAGTCATACCAACAAGGTGAGTTAAACCAACAAGGTTAGTTATACCAACAAGGTCAGTTATACCAACAAGGTCAGTTATACCAACAAGGTCAGTTATACCAACAAGGTCAGTTATACCAACATGGTAAGTTATACCAACAAGGTCAAGGTGAGTTATACCAACAAGGTTAGTTATACCAACAAGGTCAGATATACCAACAAGGTGAGTTATACCAACAAGGTTAAGGTGAGTTATACCAACAAGGTCAGTTATACCAACAAGGTCAGTTATACCAACAAGGTCAGTTATACCAGAAGGTGAATTCACCAATTTGTAAGTCGCTCTGGATAAGAGCGTCTGCTAAATGACTTAAATGTAAATGTAAATACCAACAAGGTCAGTTATACCAACAAGGTCATTTATACCAACAAGGTCAAGGTGAGTTATACCAACAAGGTTAGTTATACCAACAAGGTCAGTTATACCAACAAGGTCAGTTATACCAACAAGGTGAGCTATACCAACAAGGTCAGTTATACCAACAAGGTGAGTTATACCAACAAGGTGAGCTATACCAACAAGGTCAGTTATACCAACAAGGTGAGTTATACCAACAAGGTGAGCTATACCAACAAGGTCAGTTATACCAACAAGGTCAGTTATACCAACAAGGTCAGTTATACAAACAAGGTCAATTATACAAACAAGGTGAGTTATTTAAACCAACAAGCTGAGTTATACCAACAAGGTCAGTTATACCAACAAGGTCAGCTATACCAACAAGGTTAGTTATACCAACAAGGTTAGTTATACCAACAAGGTCAGTTATACCAACAAGGTGAGTTATACCATTAAGGTGAGTTATACCAACAAGGTCAGTTATACCAACAAGGTCAAGGTGAGTTATACCAACAAGGTAAGTTATTCCAACAAGGTCAGTTATACCAACAAGGTCAGTTATACCAACAAGGTCAAGGTGAGTTATACCAACAAGGTCAGTTATACCAACAAGGTGAGTTAAACCAACAAGGTCAGTTATACCAACAAGGTCAGTTATACCAACAAGGTTAGTTATACCAACAAGGTCAGTTATACCAACAAGGTCAGTTATACCAACAAGGTCAAGGTGAGTTATACCAACAAGGTCATTTATACCAACAAGGTCAGTTATACCAACAAGGTCAGTTATACCAACAAGGTCAAGGTGAGTTATACCAACAAGATCAGTTATACCAACAAGGTTAGTTTTACCAACAAGGTCAGTTATACCAACAAGGTCAGTTATACCAACAAGGTTAGTTATACCAACAAGGTCAGTTATACCAACAAGGTTAAGTTGAGTTATACCAACAAGGTCAAGGTCAGTTATACCAACAAGGTCAGTTATACCAACAAGGTCATTTATACCAACAAGGTCAGTTATACCAACAAGGTCAGTTATACCAACAAGGTCAAGGTGAGTTATACCAACAAGATCAGTTATACCAACAAGGTTAGTTTTACCAACAAGGTCAGTTATACCAACAAGGTCAGTTATACCAACAAGGTTAGTTATACCAACAAGGTCAGTTATACCAACAAGGTTAAGGTGAGTTATACCAACAAGGTCAAGGTCAGTTATACCAACAAGGTCAGTTATACAAACAAGGTCAGTTATACCAACAAGGTCTGTTATACCAACAAGGTTAGTTATACCAACAAGGTCAGTTACACCAACAAGATCAGTTATAACAACAAGATCAGTTATACCAACAAGGTCAGTTATACCAACAAGGTCAGTTATACCAACATGGTCAGTTATACCAACAAGGTCAAGGTCAGTTATACCAACAAGGTGAATTATAACAACAAGTAGAGTGGGAGTAGAGGAGTAGAGGAAGTAGAGGAGTAAAGGAGTAGAGGAGGAGGGGGAGTAGAGGAGTAGAGGGGGAGTAGAGGAGTAGAGGAGTAGAGGAGTAGAGGGGGAGTAGGGGGAGTATAGGAGTAGGGGGAGGAGAGGAGTAGAGGAGTTGAGGAGTAGAGGAGGAGGGGGAGTAGAGGAGTAGAGGGGGAGTAGAGGAGTAGAGGAAGTAGAGGAGTAAAGGAGTAGAGGAGAAGTGTAGTGTAGGGTCAACACACACACACACACACACACACACACACACACACACACACACACACACACACACACACACACACACACACACACACACACACACACACACACACACACACACACACACACATACTCACACACACACACACACAAACACACATGCAAACTCAATGTAACTACACAACATTCATGATGATCCGTTATTGGTCCTTAGTGATGATTCTTCAGGATCGGACCCTTTTTTTTCCATTTCCTCCTAAAATGACATGCCCAAATCTAACTTCCTGTAGCTCAGGGCACAAATCTAACTTCCTGTAGCTCAGGGCCCAAATCTAACTTCCTGTAGCTCAGGGCCCAAATCTAACTTCCTGTAGCTCAGGGCCCAAATCTAACTTCCTGTTTCAGGACCCAAATCTAACTTCCTGTAGCTCAAGGCCCAAATCTAACTTCCTGTAGCTCAGGACCCAAATCTAACTTCCTGTAGCTCAGGGCCCAAATCTAACTTCCTGTAGCTCAGGGCCCAAATCTAACTTCCTGTAGCTCAGGACCCAAATCTAACTTCCTGTAGCTCAGGGCCCAAATCTAACTGCCTGTAGCTCAGGGCCCAAATCTAACTGCCTGTAGCTCAGGACCCAAATCTAACTGCCTGTAGCTCAGGACCTAAAATAACATACCCAAATCTAACTGCCTGTAGCTCAGGACCTAAAATAACATACCCAAATCTAACTGCCTGTAGCTCAGGACCTAAAATAACATACCCAAATCTAACTGCCTGTAGCTCAGGACCTAAAATAACATACCCACATCTAAGTGCCTGTAGCTCAGGACCTAAAATAACATACCCAAATCTAACTTCCTGTAGCTCAGGGCCCAAATCTAACTTCCTGTTTCAGGACCCAAATCTAACTTCCTGTAGCTCAGGGCCCAAATCTAACTTCCTGTAGCTCAGGGCCCAAATCTAACTTCCTGTAGCTCAGGACCCAAATCTAACTTCCTGTAGCTCAAGGCCCAAATCTAACTTCCTGTAGCTCAGGACCCAAATCTAACTTCCTGTAGCTCAGGGCCCAAATCTAACTTCCTGTAGCTCAGGGCCCAAATCTAACTTCCTGTAGCTCAGGGCCCAAATCTAACTTCCTGTAGCTCAGGACCCAAATCTAACTTCCTGTAGCTCAGGACCCAAATCTAACTGCCTGTAGCTCAGGACCCAAATCTAACTTACTGGTGCTCAGGGCCCAAATCTAACTGCCTGTATCTCAGGACCCAAATCTAACTGCCTGTAGCTCAGGGCCCAAATCTAACTGCCTGTAGCTCAGGACACAAATCTAACTGCCTGTAGCTCAGGACCTAAAATAACATACCCAAATCTAACTGCCTGTAGCTCAGGACCTAAAATAACATACCCAAATCTAACTGCCTGTAGCTCAGGACCTAAAATAACTTACCCAAATCTAACTGCCTGTAGCTCAGGACCTAAAATAACATACCCAAATCTAACTGCCTGTAGCTCAGGACCTAAAATAACATACACAAATCCAACTGCCTGTAACTCAGGACCTAAAATAACATACCCAAATCTAACTGCCTGTAGCTCAGGACCCAAATCTAACTGCCTGTAGCTCAGGACCCAAATCTAAGTGCCTGTAGCTCAGGACCCAAATCTAACTGCCTGTTGCTACTGGTTTACAGTAGTAGCCACTGGGTCAGTCTGATGGAGTATGGTTTACAGTAGTAGCCACTGGGTCAGTCTGATGGAGTATGGTTTACAGTAGTAGCCACTGGGTCTGTCTGATGGAGTATGGTTTACAGTAGTAGACACTGGGTCAGTCTGATGGAGTATGGTTTACAGTAGCAGCCACTGGGTCAGTCTGATGGAGTATGGTTTACAGTAGTAGACACTGGGTCAGTCTGATGGAGTATGGTTTACAGTAGTAGCCACTGGGTCAGTCTGATGGAGTATGGTTTACAGTAGCAGCCACTGGGTCAGTCTGATGGAGTATGGTTTACAGTAGTAGCCACTGGGTCAGTCTGATGGAGTATGGTTTACAGTAGTAGACACTGGGTCAGTCTGATGGAGTATGGTTTACATTTGTAGCCACTGGGTCAGTCTGATGGAGTATGGTTTACAGTAGTAGACACTGGGTCAGTCTGATGGAGTATGGTTTACAGTAGTAGACACTGGGTCAGTCTGATTGAGTATGGTTTACAGTAGTAGACACTGGGTCAGTCTGATGGAGTATGGTTTACAGTAGTAGACACTGGGTCAGTCTGATGGAGTATGGTTTACAGTAGTAGACACTGGGTCAGTCTGATGGAGTATGGTTTACAGTAGTAGACACTGGGTCAGTCTGATGGAGTATGGTTTACAGTAGTAGCCACTGGGTCAGTCTGATGGAGCATGGTTTACAGTAGTAGCCACTGGGTCTGTCTGATGGAGTATGGTTTACAGTAGTAGCCACTGGGTCTGTCTGATGGAGCATGGTTTAGAGTAGTAGCCACTGGGTCAGTCGGATGGAGTATGGTTTACAGTAGTAGACACTGGGTCAGTCTGATGGAGTATGGTTTACAGTAGTAGACACTGGGTCAGTATGATGGAGTATGGTTTACAGTAGTAACCACTGGGTCAGTCTGATGGAGTATGGTTTACAGTAGTAGACACTGGGTCAGTCTGATGGAGAATGGTTTACAGTAGTAGCCACTGGGTCAGTCTGATGGAGTATGGTTTACAGTAGCAGCCACTGGGTCAGTCTGATGGAGTATGGTTTACAGTAGTAGCCACTGGGTCAGTCTGATGGAGTATGGTTTACAGTAGTAGCCACTGGGTCAGTCTGATGGAGTATGGTTTACAGTAGTAGACACTGGGTCAGTCTGATTGAGTATGGTTTACAGTAGTAGCCACAAGCCGCTGGGTCAGTCTGCTGGTGTTCCATAGCAACGGTAGTCACGGGAGAGTGGAGGGATTTTCAGAACTTGAGAACTGGTGTTATGCGGATGAGCAAATTCTCAATTTTAACCAACAATTTCCACAGATTGTAAGACATGTGGCTCCTGGCAACTGGGTGTCGAGTTCGAATGACGCCAGCTGACGGAAGACAATGGCTGACACCTTGATCCAAAAAGGGTATTTTGACTAGTCTATATTGGAAGCGCCCTTTGAGTACCCCACCAATTGAGAACCCCTTTTTCTGAGGTTACACCTACAGTGTCGGGGTGAGTCAGTGCTCTGTACTGGTTGTGTCCAGCCGCAGGCCCATCTGGACTCGTCAGCAGAACAGCATGACTATACAGAGCAAACAGGCCTCACTGGAGGAAGAGCAGCATAGGGAGGTTCTACAGAGCAGCATAGGGAGGTTCTACAGAGCAGTAGAGGGAGGTTCTACAGAGCAGTAGAGGGAGGTTCAGCAGAGCAGTAGAGGGAGGTTCTACAGAGCAGTAGAGGGAGGTTCTGCAGAGCAAACTGGCATCTCTGGAGGAAGAGCAGCATAGGGAGGTTCTACAGGGCAGAGAGGGAGGTTCAGCAGAGCAGTAGAGGGAGGTTCAGCAGAGCAGTAGAGGGAGGTTATACAGAGCAGTAGAGGGAGGTTCTACAGAGCAGTAGAGGGAAGTTCTACAGGACAGTAGAGGGAAGTTCTACAGCACAGTAGAGGGAGGTTCTACAGAGCAGTAGAGGGAAGTTCTACAGGACAGTAGAGGGAGGTTCTACAGAGCAGTAGAGGGAGGTTCTACAGAGCAGAAGAGGGAGGTTCTACAGAGCAGCATAGGGAGGTTCTACAGAGCAGCATAGGGAGGTTCTACAGAGCAGTAGAGGGAGGTCCTACAGAGCAGTAGAGGTAGGTTCTACAGAGCAGCAGGGGGAGGTTCTACAGAGCAGTAGAGGTAGGTTCTACAGAGTAGTAGAGTTAGGTTCTACAGAGCAGTAGAGGGAGGTTATACAGAGCAGCAGAGGAAGGTTCAGCAGAGCAGTAGAGGAAGGTTATACAGAGCAGTAGAGGAAGGTTCAGCAGAGCAGTAGAGGAAGGTTCAGCAGAGCAGTAGAGGGAGGTTCAGCAGAGCAGTAGAGGAAGGTTCAGCAGAGCAGTAGAGGGAGATTCTACAGAGCAGTAGAGGGAGGTTCTACAGAGCAGTAGAGGGAGGTTCAGCAGAGCAGTAGAGGGAGGTTCTACAGAGCAGTAGAGGAAGGTTCAGCAGAGCAGTAGAGGAAAGTTCAGCAGAGCAGTATAGGAAGGTTCCACAGAGCAGTAGAGGAAGGTTCATCAGAGCAGTAGAGAAAGGTTCAGCAGAGCAGTAGAGGAAGGTTCAGCAGAGCGTTAGAGGAAGGTTCAGAAGAGCAGTAGAGGAAGGTTCAGCAGAGCAGTAGAGAAAGGTTCAGCAGAGCAGTAGAGGAAGGTTCAGCAGAGCAGTAGAGGAAGGTTCAGCAGAGCAGTCGAGGAAGGTTCAGCAGAGCAGTAGAGGAAGGTTCAGCAGAGCAGTCGAGGAAGGTTCAGCAGAGCAGTAGAGGAAGGTTCAGCAGAGCCGTAGAGGAAGGTTCAGCAGAGCAGTAGAGGAAGGTTTAGCAGAGCAGTCGAGGAAGGTTATACAGAGCAGCAGAGGAAGGTTCAGCAGAGCAGTAGAGGGAGATTCTACAGAGCAGTAGAGGGAGGTTATACAGAGCAGTAGAGTAAGGTTCAGCAGTGGAGTAGAGGAAGGTTCAGCAGAGCAGTAGAGGAATGTTCAGCAGAGCAGTAGAGGAAGGTTCAGTAGAGCAATAGAGGAAGGTTCAGCAGAGCAGTAGAGGAAGATCCAGCAGAGCAGTAGAGGGAGATCCTACAGAGCAGTAGAGGGAGGTTATACAGAGCAGTAGAGGTAGGTTCTACAGAGTAGTAGAGGGAGGTTCTAAAGAGCAGTAGAGGGAGGTTCAGCAGAGCAGTAGAGGAAGGTTCAGCACAGCAGTAGAGGAAGGTTCAGCAGAGCAGTAGAGGGAGGTTCATTCGAGCAGTAGAGGAAGGTTCAGCAGAGCAGTAGAGGAAGGTTCAGCATTGCAGTAGAGGAAGGTTCAGCAGAGCAGTAGAGGAAGGTTCAGCATTGCAGTAGAGGAAGGTTCAGCAGAGCAGTAGAGGAAGGTTCATTAGAGCAGTAGAGGAAGGTTCAGCAGAGCAGGAGAGGAAGTTTCAGCAGAGCAGTAGAGGAAAGTTCAGCAGAGCAGTATAGGAAGGTTCCACAGAGCAGTAGAGGGAGGTTCATCAGAGCAGTAGAGGAAGGTTCAGCAGAGCGGTAGAGGAAGGTTCAGCAGAGCAGTAGAGGGAAGTTCTACAGCACAGTAGAGGGAGGTTCTACAGAGCAGTAGAGGGAAGTTCTACAGGACAGTAGAGGGAGGTTCTACAGAGCAGTAGAGGGAGGTTCTACAGAGCAGAAGAGGGAGGTTCTACAGAGCAGCATAGGGAGGTTCTACAGAGCAGCATAGGGAGGTTCTACAGAGCAGTAGAGGGAGGTCCTACAGAGCAGTAGAGGTAGGTTCTACAGAGCAGCAGGGGGAGGTTCTACAGAGCAGTAGAGGTAGGTTCTACAGAGTAGTAGAGTTAGGTTCTACAGAGCAGTAGAGGGAGGTTATACAGATCAGCCGAGGAAGGTTCAGCAGAGCAGTAGAGGAAGGTTATACAGAGCAGTAGAGGAAGGTTCAGCAGAGCAGTAGAGGAAGGTTCAGCAGAGCAGTAGAGGGAGGTTCAGCAGAGCAGTAGAGGAAGGTTCAGCAGAGCAGTAGAGGGAGATTCTACAGAGCAGTAGAGGGAGGTTCTACAGAGCAGTAGAGGGAGGTTCAGCAGAGCAGTAGAGGGAGGTTCTACAGAGCAGTAGAGGAAGGTTCAGCAGAGCAGTAGAGGAAAGTTCAGCAGAGCAGTATAGGAAGGTTCCACAGAGCAGTAGAGGAAGGTTCATCAGAGCAGTAGAGAAAGGTTCAGCAGAGCAGTAGAGGAAGGTTCAGCAGAGCGTTAGAGGAAGGTTCAGAAGAGCAGTAGAGGAAGGTTCAGCAGAGCAGTAGAGAAAGGTTCAGCAGAGCAGTAGAGGAAGGTTCAGCAGAGCAGTAGAGGAAGGTTCAGCAGAGCAGTCGAGGAAGGTTCAGCAGAGCAGTAGAGGAAGGTTCAGCAGAGCAGTCGAGGAAGGTTCAGCAGAGCAGTAGAGGAAGGTTCAGCAGAGCCGTAGAGGAAGGTTCAGCAGAGCAGTAGAGGAAGGTTTAGCAGAGCAGTCGAGGAAGGTTATACAGAGCAGCAGAGGAAGGTTCAGCAGAGCAGTAGAGGGAGATTCTACAGAGCAGTAGAGGGAGGTTATACAGAGCAGTAGAGTAAGGTTCAGCAGTGGAGTAGAGGAAGGTTCAGCAGAGCAGTAGAGGAAGGTTCAGCAGAGCAGTAGAGGAAGGTTCAGTAGAGCAATAGAGGAAGGTTCAGCAGAGCAGTAGAGGAAGATCCAGCAGAGCAGTAGAGGGAGATCCTACAGAGCAGTAGAGGGAGGTTATACAGAGCAGTAGAGGTAGGTTCTACAGAGTAGTAGAGGGAGGTTCTAAAGAGCAGTAGAGGGAGGTTCAGCAGAGCAGTAGAGGAAGGTTCAGCATTGCAGTAGAGGAAGGTTCAGCAGAGCAGTAGAGGAAGGTTCAGCATTGCAGTAGAGGAAGGTTCAGCAGAGCAGTAGAGGAAGGTTCATTAGAGCAGTAGAGGAAGGTTCAGCAGAGCAGGAGAGGAAGTTTCAGCAGAGCAGTAGAGGAAAGTTCAGCAGAGCAGTATAGGAAGGTTCCACAGAGCAGTAGAGGAAGGTTCATCAGAGCAGTAGAGGAAGGTTCAGCAGAGCGGTAGAGGAAGGTTCAGCAGAGCAGTCGAGGAAGGTTCAGCAGAGCAGTAGAGGAAGGTTCAGCAGAGCAGTAGAGGAATGTTCAGCAGAGCAGTAGAGGAATGTTCAGCAGAGCAGTAGAGGAAGGTTCAGCAGAGCAGTAGAGGAAAGTTCAGCAGAGCAGTATAGGGAGGTTCTACAGAGCAGTAGAGGAAGGTTCATCAGAGCAGTAGAGGAAGGTTCAGCAGAGCGGTAGAGGAAGGTTCAGCAGAGCAGTCGAGGAAGGTTCAGCAGAGCAGTAGAGGAAGGTTCAGCACAGCAGTAGAGGAAGGTTCAGCAGAGCAGTAGAGGGAGGTTCATTCGAGCAGTAGAGGAAGGTTCAGCAGAGCAGTAGAGGAAGGTTCAGCATTGCAGTAGAGGAAGGTTCAGCAGAGCAGTAGAGGAAGGTTCAGCATTGCAGTAGAGGAAGGTTCAGCAGAGCAGTAGAGGAAGGTTCATTAGAGCAGTAGAGGAAGGTTCAGCAGAGCAGGAGAGGAAGTTTCAGCAGAGCAGTAGAGGAAAGTTCAGCAGAGCAGTATAGGAAGGTTCCACAGAGCAGTAGAGGAAGGTTCATCAGAGCAGTAGAGGAAGGTTCAGCAGAGCGGTAGAGGAAGGTTCAGCAGAGCAGTCGAGGAAGGTTCAGCAGAGCAGTAGAGGAAGGTTCAGCAGAGCAGTAGAGGAATGTTCAGCAGAGCAGTAGAGGAATGTTCAGCAGAGCAGTAGAGGAATGTTCAGCAGAGCAGTAGAGGAAGGTTCAGCAGAGCAGTAGAGGAAGGTTCATCAGAGCAGTAGAGGAAGGTTCAGCAGAGCGGTAGAGGAAGGTTCAGCAGAGTAGTAGAGGAATGTTCAGCAGAGCAGTAGAGAAATGTTCATCAGAGCAGTAGAGGAAGGTTCAGCAAAGCAGCAGAGGAAGGTTCAGCAGAGCAGTAGAGAAAGGTTCAGCAGAGCAGTAGAGGAAGGTTCATCAGAGCAGTAGAGGGAGGGTCTACAGAGCAATAGATGACGGTTGAGCAGAGCAGTAGATGAAGGTTCAGCAAAGCAGTAGAGGAAGGTTCAGCAGAGCAGTAGAGGAAGGTTCTACAGAGCAGTAGAGGAAGGTTCAGCAGAGCAGTAGAGGAAGGTTCAGCAGAGCAGTAGAGGGAGGTTCTACAGAGCAGTAGAGGAAGGTTCAGCAGAGCTGTAGAGACAGGTTCAGCAGAGCAGTAGAGGAAGGTTCAGCAGAGCAGTAGAGGGAGGTTCAGCAGATTTGTAGAGGAAGATTCAGCAGAGCAGTAGAGGAAGGTTCAGCAGAGCAGTAGAGGGAGGTTCTACAGAGCAGTACAGGAAGGTTCAGCAGAGCAGTAGAGGGAAGTTCAGCAGAGTTTCCTCGGGGCACTCAAAAAAAAACTATTTCTCAACACAAATCGGTTCTCACAGGTAACAATTTTCTTGAAACGAGCCCCCTGGTTTCAGATCTGTTTTGGTAAGACAAGCTGGCAAGACAGCACGAACAGATGTGTGACCAGGCTACTACAGAGATGCCTGTTACCACATCCTGGACAACACCCTGTCGTTCTCAACCAACATCATGGCGGTGGCCCGTTCCTGTAGGTTCATGCTCTACAACATCCGCAGAGTACGACCCTGCCTCACACAGGAAGCGGCGCAGGTCCTAATCCAGGCACTTGTCATCTCCCGTCTGGATTACTGCAACTCGCTGTTGGCTGGGCTCCCTGCCTGTGCCATTAAACCCCTACAACTCATCCAGAACGCCGCAGCCCGTCTGGTGTTCAACCTTCCCAAGTTCTCTCACGTCACCCCGCTCCTCCGCTCTCTCCACTGGCTTCCAGTTGAAGCTCGCATCCGCTACAAGACCATGGTGCTTGCCTACGGAGCTGTGAGGGGAACGGCACCGCAGTACCTCCAGGCTCTGATCAGGCCCTACACCCAAACAAGGGCACTGCGTTCATCCACCTCTGGCCTGCTCGCCTCCCTACCACTGAGAAAGTACAGTTCCCGCTCAGCCCAGTCAAAACTGTTCGCTGCTCTGGCCCCCAATGGTGGAACAAACTCCCTCACGACGCCAGGACAGCGGAGTCAATCACCACCTTCCGGAGACACCTGAAACCCCACCTCTTCAAGGAATACCTAGGATAGGATAAGTAATCCTTCTCACCCCCCCCCCTTAAATGATTTAGATGCACTATTGTAAAGTGGCTGTTCCACTGGATGTCTGAAGGTGAATTCACCAATTTGTAAGTCGCTCTGGATAAGAGCGTCTGCTAAATGACTTAAATGTAAATGTAATGTATGTAATGTAGAGGAAGGTTCAGCAGAGCAGTAGAGGAAGATTCTACAGAGCAGTAGAGGGAGGTTCTACAGAGCAGTAGAGGAAGGTTAAGCAGAGCAGTAGAGGGAGGTTCAGCATAGCAGTAGAGGAAGGTTCAGCAGAGCAGAGAGGAAGGTTCAGCAGAGCAGTAGAGGGAGGTTCTACAGAGCAGTAGAGGGAGGTTCTACAGAGCAGTAGAGGGAGGTTCAGCAGAGCAGTAGAGGAAGGTTCAACAGAGCAGTAGAGGAAGGTTCAGCAGAGCAGTCGAGGAAGGTTCAGCAGAGCAGTAGAGGAAGGTTCAGCAGAGCAGTAGAGGAATGTTCAGCAGAGCAGTAGAGGAAGGTTCAGCAGAGCAGTAGAGGAAGGTTCAGCAGAGCAGTAGAGGGAGGTTCTACAGAGCAGTAGAGAAAGGTTCAGCAGAGCAGTAGAGGAAGGTTCAGCAGAGCAGTATAGGAAGGTTCAGCAGAGCAGTAGAGGAAGGTTCAGCAGAGCAGTAGAGGAAGGTTCAGCAGAGCAGTAGAGGAAGGTTCAGCAGAGCAGTAGAGGAAGGTTAAGCAGAGCAGTAGAGGGAGGTTCAGCATAGCAGTAGAGGAAGGTTCAGCAGAGCAGGGAGGAAGGTTCAGCAGAGCAGTAGAGGGAGGTTCTACAGAGCAGTAGAGGGAGGCTCTACAGAGCAGGAGAGGAAGTTTCAGCAGAGCAGTAGAGGAAATTTCAGCAGAGCAGTAGAGGAAGGTTCAGCAGAGCAGTAGAGGAAGGTTAAGCAGAGCAGTAGAGGGAGGTTCAGCATAGCAGTAGAGGAAGGTTCAGCAGAGCAGGGAGGAAGGTTCAGCAGAGCAGTAGAGGGAGGTTCTACAGAGCAGTAGAGGGAGGTTCTACAGAGCAGTAGAGGGAGGTTCTGCAGAGCAGTAGAGGGAGGTTCAGCAGAGCAGTAGAGGGAGGTTCAGCAGAGCGGTAGAGGAAGGTTCAGCAGAGCAGTCGAGGAAGGTTCAGCAGAGCAGTAGAGGAAGGTTCAGCAGAGCAGTAGAGGAAGGTTCAGCAGAGCAGTAGAGGAATGTTCAGCAGAGCAGTAGAGGAAGGTTCAGCAGAGCAGTAGAGGAAGGTTCAGCAGAGCAGTAGAGGGAGGTTCTACAGAGCAGTAGAGAAAGGTTCAGCAGAGCAGTAGAGGAAGGTTCAGCAGAGCAGTATAGGAAGGTTCAGCAGAGCAGTAGAGGAAGGTTCAGCAGAGCAGTAGAGGAAGGTTCAGCAGAGCAGTATAGGGAGGCTCTACAGAGCAGTAGAGGAAGGTTCAGCAGAGCAGTAGAGGAAGGTTCATCAGAGCAGTAGAGGAAGGTTCCACAGAGCAGTAGAGAAATGTTCATCAGAGCAGTAGAGGAAGGTTCAGCAAAGCAGCAGAGGAAGGTTCAGCAGAGCAGTAGAGAAAGGTTCAGCAGAGCAGTAGAGGATGGTTCAGCAGAGCAGTAGAGGGAGGTTCTACAGAGCAATAGATGACGGTTGAGCAGAGCAGTAGATGAAGGTTCAGCAAAGCAGTAGAGGAAGGTTCAGCAAAGCAGTAGAGGGAGGTTCAGCAGAGCAGTAGAGGGAGGTTCTACAGAGCAGTAGAGGAAGATTCAGCAGAGCAGTAGAGGAAGGTTCAGCAGAGCAGTAGAGGGAGGTTCTACAGCGCAGTAGAGGAAGATTCAGCAGAGCAGTAGAGGAAGGTTCAGCAGAGCAGTAGAGGGAGGTTCTACAGAGCAGTAGAGGAAGGTTCAGCAGAGCAGTAGAGGAAGGTTCAGCAGAGCAGTAGATGGAGGTTCAGCAGATTTGTAGAGGAAGATTCAGCAGAGCAGTAGAGGAAGGTTCAGCAGAGCAGTAGAGGAAGGTTCAGCAGAGCAGTAGAGGGAGGTTCAGCAGAGCAGTAGAGGGAGGTTCTACAGAGCAGTAGAGGAAGGTTCAGCAGAGCAGTAGAGGGAGGTTCTGCAGAGCAGTAGAGGGAGGTTCAGCAGAGCGGTAGAGGGAGGTTCTGCAGAGTGGTAGAGGGAGGTTCAGCAGAGCAGTATAGGAAGGTTCCACAGAGCAAAAGAGGAAGGTTCATCAGAGCAGTAGAGGAAGGTTCAGCAGAGCGGTAGAGGAAGGTTCAGCAGAGCAGTCGAGGAAGGTTCAGCAGAGCAGTAGAGGAAGGTTCAGCAGAGCAGTAGAGGAAGGTTCAGCAGAGCAGTAGAGGAATGTTCAGCAGAGCAGTAGAGGAAGGTTCAGCAGAGCAGTAGAGGAAGGTTCAGCAGAGCAGTAGAGGGAGGTTCTACAGAGCAGTAGAGAAAGGTTCAGCAGAGCAGTAGAGGAAGGTTCAGCAGAGCAGTATAGGAAGGTTCAGCAGAGCAGTAGAGGAAGGTTCAGCAGAGCAGTAGAGGAAGGTTCAGCAGAGCAGTATAGGGAGGCTCTACAGAGCAGTAGAGGAAGGTTCAGCAGAGCAGTAGAGGAAGGTTCATCAGAGCAGTAGAGGAAGGTTCCACAGAGCAGTAGAGAAATGTTCATCAGAGCAGTAGAGGAAGGTTCAGCAAAGCAGCAGAGGAAGGTTCAGCAGAGCAGTAGAGAAAGGTTCAGCAGAGCAGTAGAGGATGGTTCAGCAGAGCAGTAGAGGGAGGTTCTACAGAGCAATAGATGACGGTTGAGCAGAGCAGTAGATGAAGGTTCAGCAAAGCAGTAGAGGAAGGTTCAGCAAAGCAGTAGAGGGAGGTTCAGCAGAGCAGTAGAGGGAGGTTCTACAGAGCAGTAGAGGAAGATTCAGCAGAGCAGTAGAGGAAGGTTCAGCAGAGCAGTAGAGGGAGGTTCTACAGCGCAGTAGAGGAAGATTCAGCAGAGCAGTAGAGGAAGGTTCAGCAGAGCAGTAGAGGGAGGTTCTACAGAGCAGTAGAGGAAGGTTCAGCAGAGCAGTAGAGGAAGGTTCAGCAGAGCAGTAGATGGAGGTTCAGCAGATTTGTAGAGGAAGATTCAGCAGAGCAGTAGAGGAAGGTTCAGCAGAGCAGTAGAGGAAGGTTCAGCAGAGCAGTAGAGGGAGGTTCAGCAGAGCAGTAGAGGGAGGTTCTACAGAGCAGTAGAGGAAGGTTCAGCAGAGCAGTAGAGGAAGATTCAGCAGAGCAGTAGAGGAAGGTTCTACAGAGCAGTAGAGGAAGATTCACCAGAGCAGTAGAGGAAGGTTCAGCAGAGCAGTAGAGGGAGGTTCTACAGAGCAGTAGAGGAAGGTTCAGCAGAGCAGTAGAGGGAGGTTCAGCAGAGCAGTAGAGGGAGGTTCTACAGAGCAGTAGAGGAAGATTCAGCAGAGCAGTAGAGGAAGGTTCAGCAGAGCAGTAGAGGGAGGTTCAGCAGAGCAGTAGAGGAAGGTTCAGCAGAGCAGTAGATGGAGGTTCAGCAGATTTGTAGAGGAAGATTCAGCAGAGCAGTAGAGGAAGGTTCAGCAGAGAAGTATAGGAAGGTTCAGCAAAGCAGTAGAGGGAGGTTCAGCAGAGCAGTAGAGGGAGGTTCTACAGAGCAGTAGAGGAAGATTCAGCAGAGCAGTAGAGGAAGGTTCAGCAGAGCAGTAGAGGGAGGTTCAGCAGAGCAGTAGAGGGAGGTTCTACAGAGCAGTAGAGGAAGATTCAGCAGAGCAGTAGAGGAAAATTCAGCAGAGCAGTAGAGGAAGATTCAGCAGAGCAGTAGAGGTAGGTTCAGCAGAGCAGTAGAGGGAGGTTCTACAGAGCAGTAGAGGGAGGTTCAGCAGAGCAGTAGAGGAAGGTTCAACAGAGCCGTAGAGGAAGGTTCTACAGAGCAGTAGAGGTAAGTTCAGCAGAGTTTCCTCGGGGCACTCAAAAAAAACCTATTTCTCAACACAAATCGGTTCTCACAGGTAACAATTTTCTTGAAACGAGCCCCCTGGTTTCAGATCTGTTTTGGTAAGACAAGTTGGCAAGACAGCACGAACAGATGTGTGACCAGGCTACTACAGAGTTGCCTGTTACCACATCCCAGGATCTGCGGGAGGAGGTTTTACAGTGACTGTGAAGGGCCAGAAACACAGGGGCCTCAGGGAAAGTCATGTGAAATAATGTGCCAGAACAGCGTCAACCAGCAGGCAGTCTCTGACTTGGTTAAGAAACGCAGAGCAAAAACATTAATGGAAATGAGAACGATAAGCCCCTTGAAACTATGCTCCTGTTTCTTTCTTTCTTTCTCTCTTTCTTTCTCTCTTTCTTTCTCTCTTCCTTTCTTTCTTTCTCTCTTTCTTTCTTTCTTTCTTTCTCTCTTTCTTTCTCTTTCTCTCTTTCTTTCTTTCTTTCTTTCTTTCTCTTTCTTTCTTTCTTTCTCTCTTTCTTTCTTTCTTTCTTTCTTTCTCTCTTTCTTTCTTTCTTTCTTTCTCTCTTTCTTTCTCTCTTTCTCTCTTTCTTTCTTTCTTTCTTTCTTTCTTTCTCTCTTTCTTTCTTTCTTTCTCTCTTTCTTTCTTTCTTTCTTTCTCTCTTTCTTTCTTTCTTTCTCTCTTTCTTTCTTTCTTTCTTTCTTTCTTTCTCTCTTTCTTTCTTTCTCTCTTTCTTTCTTTCTTTCTTTCTTTTTTGTTTCTCGTCATTGAGAGAAACAGAAAACACCAAAGCAGCTGAGAAGTATTTCTGAGAAACTGTGCTCAGTAGAAAGTGAGAGAGAGCGATGGAGAGAGAAAGAGATAGAGACATTATTTCCCGGTGGATCTCTCCGCTTTCCGACTGTTTTTCCCATGCCCAGGCTGAGAGGAGGATGAGAGGAGAGGAGGCAAGGAGGAGAGGAGGAGAGGAGGCAAGGAGAAGGAGAGGAGGGAAGGAGAAGGAGAGGAGTGGTGGAGCGAGGATAGCCTCATTACGGCAGATACTTACGCAATCCAAGTGAATTATCTCTGCCCTGTTGGTTAAGAGCTCTTTAACGGTGCCTCACATTGAGCGGGGGCCCTGGGCCCACTGACCCCTACACCTGACGCCAGCCTTTAAACAACCGAAATGTATAGAGCCATGCAGCTCTAATTGAATTGGTTAAGACAGACGCTTGGCCGCCTGCTTCGCTTGCCAAGGCCCCATCACTTGTATAGCAACCCGTGCATGGAGCTCCACCGTGAGGCCTGTGTTAGTTAGTTATGAAGGCTCTGCATGGAGCTTTGTCGAGAGGTCAAATGTGTAGTTAGTTACCAAGCCCCTGCACAGAGCTCGTCCGTGAGGCCTATGTTAGTTATGAAGGCTCTGCGTGGAGCTTTGTCGTGAGGTCTAATGTGTAGTTAGTTACCAAGCCTCTGCACGGAGCTCGTCCGTGAGGCCTACTGTAGGTGGGAAGCCCTGTACAGACTCGGCATGGACCAAGTCATTGAGGCTTCCTGTACATCTATCAATTCTCTGCACAGCATCTGCACTGAGCTCTTCCGTGAGGCCTACTGTACGGTTAGTTACCAAGCCCCTGCACGGAGCTCGTCCGTGAGGCCTACTGTACGGTTAGTTACCAAGCCCCTGCACAGAGCTCGTCCGTGAGGCCTACTGTACTGTTTGTTACCAAGCCCCTGCACGGAGCTCGTCCGTGAGGCCTACTGTACGGTTAGTTACCAAGCCCCTGCACGGAGCTCGTCCGTGAGGCCTACTGTACGGTTAGTTACCAAACCCTGGCTGCTGCAGTGCTGTCTCTTCCCACTTTCAATTAGAAAAAGACTCCACAACTGTCTGAGACTAATCACCTGTTACTTTAACCATATCTACATGTACGTACTCCCTCAATCAGCCTGACTAACTGGTATATAGCCTAGCTACTGTTTAAAGCCTCGCTACTGTATATAGCCTCTCTACTGTATATAGCCTAGCTACTGTTTATAGCCTCGCTACTGTTTATAGCCTCGCTACTGTATATAGCCTCTCTACTGTATATAGCCTCGCTACTGTATATAGCCTCTCTACTGTATATAGCCTCGCTACTGTATATAGCCTAGCTACTGTATTTAGCCTAGCTACTGTATATAGCCTAGCTTCTGTATATAGCCTCGCTACTGTTTATAGCCTCGCTACTGTATATAGTGTTATAATCTCCACCAGCACATCCAGAAGAGGACTGGCCACCCTTCTTAGCCTGATTCCTCTCTAGGTTTCTTCCTAGGTTCTGGCCTTTCTAGAGTTTTTCCTAGCCATCGTGCTTCTACATCTGCATTGCTTGCTGTTTGGGGTTTTAGGCTGGGTTTCTGTACAGCACTTTGAGATATCAGCTGATGTAAGAAGGGCTTTATAAATATATTTGATTTGATTGATTGCCTTGTCTTGCCAATGTTACATGGGGATCAGTTACCCCTCTCTCCCCCCTCTACCCCCTCTCCTCTGTCACCCTCTCCCCCCTCTCTCCCCCCTCTACCACCTCTCCTCTGTCACCCTCTCCCCCCTCTCTCCCCCCTCTACCCCCTCTCTTCTGTCACCCTCTCCCCCCTCTCCCCCCTCTCTCCCCCCTCTACCCCCTCTCCTCTGTCACCCTCTCCCCCCCTCTCCCCCCCTCTCCCCCTCTCCCCCTCTCTCCCCCTCTACCCCCTCTCCTCTGTCACCCTCTCCCCCTCTCTCCCCCTCGCCCCCCTCTCCCCCCTCTACCACCTCTCCTCTGTCACCCTCTCCCCCTCTCTCCCCCTCTACCCCCTCTCCTCTGACACCCTCTCCCCCTCTCTCCCCCTCTACCACCTCTCCTCTGTCACCCTCTCCCCCTCTCTCCCCCTCTCCCCCTCTCCCCCTCTAACACCTCTCCTCTGTCACCCTCTCCCCCTCTCTCCCCCTCTACCCCCTCTCCTCTGTCACCCTCTCCCCCTCTCCCCCTCTACCACCTCTCCTCTGTCACCCTCTCCCCCTCTCTCCCCCCTCTACCACCTCTCCTCTGTCACCCTCTCCCCCTCTCTCCCCCTCCCCCCCCTGTCCCCCTCTACCCCCTCTCCTCTTCCTGATATGCCCTTAAGTCTGCTGTCATACTGTCAAACGAGCAAGAGCTGGTCTGCCTCCCATTGGCCCTGGTAAAAGCAATACACTTACATAGGGACTTGGGTGCCATTTGGGAGGCAGCTTTGGTTTGGCTCCCTGCACAGTGCTAACCGCTCCCCTCAGATAGCTTTAGGACACGGAGAGAAACACAGTGATTTGGCCCACTTCGCTATGACACACAGGGCGTAGAGCGTGAGAATGATGTAAACATTTCTGTAAATGACTCTAGGAGCTAACTCAATCTGGTAGGAATTAGGACGGAGTTGACATAACAGTGTGTTCTAATGTGTAAGCATTTGCTGGGTGGATCACAGGCAGGGATGGAATAGCTAGTAAATGTAGGAGTGATATAGCGACTGAGGGAGTTTGGGTGTGTAAACAGCAGGGTTTAGAAGGGAAGAGGAGGAGTTTAAGGGAGGGAGGAGGAGGGGTTGAGGGAAGAGGAGGAGTTTAAGGGAGGGAGTAGGAGGGGTTGAGGGAAGAGGATGGGTTTAAGGGAGGGAGAAGGAGGGGTTGAGGGAGGGAGGAGGAGGGGTAGAGGGAAAAGGAGGAGTTTAGGGGAGGGAGTAGGAAGGGTTGAGGGAAGAGGATGGGTTTAAGGGAGGGAGAAGGAGGGGTTGAGTGAGGGAGGAGGAGGGGTTGAGGGAAGAGGAGGAGTTTAAGGGAGGGAGGAGGAGGGGTTGAGGGAGGGAGGAGGAGGGGGGGAGGAGGAGGGGTTGAGGGATTGAGGAGGAGGGGCGAGGAGGAGGAGGGGAGAGTCAGGGTTGCGGTTGTTAGTGTTTGGTTGAAAGGTGACTGTGCCAACATGGTTCTCGCAACCATGAAATAACAAAGACAAGCTCAACTTTGACTAAATTCTGTCGATAAGTCTTTGGATGCTGTAGCCCTTATAAACAGTACCGAGGCTATAAACAGTAGCGAGGCTATATACAGAAGCTAGGCTATATGCAGTAGCTAGGCTATATACAGTAGCTAGGCTATAAACAGTAGCTAGGCTATATACAGTAGCTAGGCTATAAACAGTAGCTCGGCTATATACAGTAGCTAGGCTATATACAGAAGCTAGGCTATATGCAGTAGCTAGGCTATATACAGTAGCTAGGCTATAAACAGTAGCTAGGCTATAAACAGTAGCTCGGCTATATACAGTAACTAGGCTATATACAGTAGCTAGGCTATAAACAGTAGCTAGGCTATAAACAGTAGCTCGGCTATATACAGTAGCTAGGCTATATACAGTAGCGAGGCTATATACAGTAGCTAGGCTATATACAGTAGCGAGGCTATATACAGTAGCTAGGCTATATACAGTAGCTAGGCTATAAACAGTAGCTCGGCTATATACAGTAGCTAGGCTATATACAGTAGCGAGGCTATATACAGTAGCTAGGCTATATACAGTAGCTAGGCTATATACAGTAGCGAGGCTATATACAGAAGCTAGGCTATATACAGGAGCTAGGCTATATACAGTAGCTAGGCTATATACAGTAGCGAGGCTATATACAGAAGCTAGGCTATATACAGTAGCTAGGCTATATACACGAGCTAGGCTATATACAGTAGCTAGGCTATATACAGTAGCTAGGCTATAAACAGTAGCTCGGCTATATACAGTAGCTAGGCTATATACAGTAGCTAGGCTATATACAGTAGCGAGGCTATATACAGTAGCGAGGCTATATACAGTAGCTAGGCTATATACAGTAGCGAGGCTATATACAGAAGCTAGGCTATATACAGAAGCTAGGCTATATACAGTAGCTAGGCTATATACAGTAGCTAGGCTATATACAGTAGCTAGGCTATATACAGTAGCAAGGCTATATACAGAAGCTAGGCTATATACAGGAGCTAGGCTATATACAGTAGCGAGGCTATATACAGAAGCTAGGCTATATACAGTAGCTAGGCTATATACAGGAGCTAGGCTATATACAGTAGCTAGGCTATATACAGTAGCTAGGCTATAAACAGTAGCTCGGCTATATACAGTAGCTAGGCTATATACAGTAGCGAGGCTATATACAGTAGCTAGGCTATATACAGTAGCTAGGCTATATACAGTAGCGAGGCTATATACAGAAGCTAGGCTATATACAGGAGCTAGGCTATATACAGTAGCTAGGCTATATACAGTAGCGAGGCTATATACAGGAGCTAGGCTATATACAGTAGCTAGGCTATAAACAGTAGCTCGGCTATATACAGTAGCTAGGCTATATACAGTAGCTAGGCTATATACAGAAGCTAGGCTATATACAGTAGCTAGGCTATAAACAGTAGCTCGGCTATAAACAGTAGCTCAGCTATATACAGTAGCTAGGCTATATACAGTAGCTAGGCTATATACAGAAGCTAGGCTATATACAGTAGCTAGGCTATATACAGAAGCTAGGCTATATACAGGAGCTAGGCTATATACAGGAGCTAGGCTATATACAGTAGCTAGGCTATATACAGTAGCTAGGCTATATACAGAAGCTAGGCTATATACAGTAGCGAGGCTATATACAGTAGCTAGGCTATATACAGTAGCTAGGCTATAAACAGAAGCTAGGCTATATACAGTAGCGAGGCTATATACAGTAGCTAGGCTATATACAGTAGCTAGGCTATAAACAGTAGCTCGGCTATATACAGTAGCTAGGCTATATACAGTAGCGAGGCTATATACAGTAGCTAGGCTATATACAGTAGCTAGGCTATATACAGTAGCTAGGCTATATACAGAAGCTAGGCTATATACAGTAGCGAGGCTATATACAGTAGCTAGGCTATATACAGTAGCTAGGCTATAAACAGTAGCTCGGCTATATACAGTAGCTAGGCTATATACAGTAGCTAGGCTATATACAGTAGCTAGGCTATCAACAGTAGCTCGGCTATATACAGAAGCTAGGCTATATACAGTAGCTAGGCTATATACAGTAGCTCGGCTATATACAGAAGCTAGGCTATATACAGTAGCTAGGCTATATACAGTAGCTAAGCTATATACAGTAGCTAGGCTATAAACAGTAGCTCGGCTATATACAGTAGCTAGGCTATAAACAGTAGCTCGGCTATATACAGAAGCTAGGCTATATACAGTAGCTAGGCTATATACAGTAGCTCGGATATATACAGAAGCTAGGCTATATACAGTAGCTAGGCTATATACAGTAGCTAGGCTATATACAGTAGCTCGGCTATAAACAGTAGCTAGGCTATATACAGTAGCGAGGCTATATACAGAAGCTAGGCTATATACAGGAGCTAGGCTATATACAGTAGCTAGGCTATATACAGTAGCGAGGCTATATACAGGAGCTAGGCTATATACAGTAGCTAGGCTATAAACAGTAGCTCGGCTATATACAGTAGCTAGGCTATATACAGTAGCTAGGCTATATACAGAAGCTAGGCTATATACAGTAGCTAGGCTATATACAGTAGCTAGGCTATCAACAGTAGCTCGGCTATATACAGAAGCTAGGCTATATACAGTAGCTAGGCTATATACAGTAGCTCGGCTATATACAGAAGCTAGGCTATATACAGTAGCTAGGCTATATACAGTAGCTAAGCTATATACAGTAGCTAGGCTATAAACAGTAGCTCGGCTATATACAGTAGCTAGGCTATAAACAGTAGCTCGGCTATATACAGAAGCTAGGCTATATACAGTAGCTAGGCTATATACAGTAGCTCGGATATATACAGAAGCTAGGCTATATACAGTAGCTAGGCTATATACAGTAGCTAGGCTATATACAGTAGCTCGGCTATAAACAGTAGCTAGGCTATATACAGTAGCGAGGCTATATACAGAAGCTAGGCTATATACAGGAGCTAGGCTATATACAGTAGCTAGGCTATATACAGTAGCGAGGCTATATACAGGAGCTAGGCTATATACAGTAGCTAGGCTATAAACAGTAGCTCGGCTATATACAGTAGCTAGGCTATATACAGTAGCTAGGCTATATACAGAAGCTAGGCTATATACAGTAGCTAGGCTATAAACAGTAGCTCGGCTATAAACAGTAGCTCAGCTATATACAGTAGCTAGGCTATATACAGTAGCTAGGCTATATACAGAAGCTAGGCTATATACAGTAGCGAGGCTATATACAGTAGCTAGGCTATATACAGTAGCTAGGCTATAAACAGAAGCTAGGCTATATACAGTAGCGAGGCTATATACAGTAGCTAGGCTATATACAGTAGCTAGGCTATAAACAGTAGCTCGGCTATATACAGTAGCTAGGCTATATACAGTAGCGAGGCTATATACAGTAGCTAGGCTATATACAGTAGCTAGGCTATATACAGTAGCTAGGCTATATACAGAAGCTAGGCTATATACAGTAGCGAGGCTATATACAGTAGCTAGGCTATATACAGTAGCTAGGCTATAAACAGTAGCTCGGCTATATACAGTAGCTAGGCTATATACAGTAGCTAGGCTATATACAGTAGCTAGGCTATCAACAGTAGCTCGGCTATATACAGAAGCTAGGCTATATACAGTAGCTAGGCTATATACAGTAGCTCGGCTATATACAGAAGCTAGGCTATATACAGTAGCTAGGCTATATACAGTAGCTAAGCTATATACAGTAGCTAGGCTATAAACAGTAGCTCGGCTATATACAGTAGCTAGGCTATAAACAGTAGCTCGGCTATATACAGAAGCTAGGCTATATACAGTAGCTAGGCTATATACAGTAGCTCGGATATATACAGAAGCTAGGCTATATACAGTAGCTAGGCTATATACAGTAGCTAGGCTATATACAGTAGCTCGGCTATAAACAGTAGCTAGGCTATATACAGTAGCTAGGCTATATACAGTAGCTAGGCTATATACAGTAGCTAGGCTATATACAGTAGCTGGGCTATAAACAGTAGCTAGGCTATATACAGTAGCTAGGCTATATACAGTAGCTAGGCTATATACAGAAGCTAGGCTATATACAGTAGCTAGGCTATATACAGTAGCTAGGCTATATACAGTAGCGAGGCTATATACAGAAGCTAGGCTATATACAGTAGCTAGGCTATAAACAGTAGCTCGGCTATATACAGAAGCTAGGCTATATACAGTAGCTAGGCTATAAACAGTAGCTCGGCTATATACAGAATCTAGGCTATATACAGTAGCTAGGCTATATACAGTAGCTCGGCTATATACAGAAGCTAGGCTATATACAGTAGCTAGGCTATATACAGAAGCTAGGCTATATACAGAAGCTAGGCTATAAACAGTAGCTAGGCTATAAACAGTAGCTCGGCTATATACAGTAGCTAGGCTATATACAGTAGCTAGGCTATATACAGAAGCTAGGCTATATACAGAAGCTAAGCTATATACAGTAGCTAGGCTATATACAGTAGCTAGGCTATGTTCAGTAGCTCGGCTATATACAGAAGCTAGGCTATATACAGTAGCTAGGCTATATACAGAAGCTAGGCTATATACAGAATCTAGGCTATAAACAGTAGCTAGGCTATGTTCAGTAGCTCGGCTATATACAGAAGCTCGGCTATATACAGTAGCTAGGCTATATACAGTAGCTAGGCTATATACAGAAGCTAGGCTATATACAGAAGCTAGGCTATATACAGTAGCTAGGCTATATACAGTAGCTAGGCTATGTTCAGTAGCTCGGCTATATACAGAAGCTAGGCTATATACAGAAGCTAGGCTATAAACAGTAGCTAGGCTATAAACAGTAGCTAGGCTATAAACAGTAGCTCGGCTATATACAGAAGCTAGGCTATATACAGAAGCTAGGCTATATACAGTAGCTAGGCTATAAACAGTAGCTAGGCTATGTTCAGTAGCTTGGCTATGTACAGAAGCTCGGCTATATACAGTAGCTAGGCTATATACAGTAGCTAGGCTATATACAGAAGCTAGGCTATATACAGAAGCTAGGCTATATACAGTAGCTAGGCTATATACAGTAGCTAGGCTATGTTCAGTAGCTCGGCTATATACAGAAGCTAGGCTATATACAGAAGCTAGGCTATAAACAGTAGCTAGGCTATAAACAGTAGCTCGGCTATATACAGTAGCTAGGCTATATACAGAAGCTAGGCTATATACAGAAGCTAGGCTATATACAGTAGCTAGGCTATATACAGAAGCTAGGCTATATACAGTAGCTAGGCTATATACAGTAGCTAGGCTATATACAGTAGCTAGGCTATGTTCAGTAGGTCGGCTATATACAGAAGCTAGGCTATATACAGAAGCTAGGCTATAAACAGTAGCTAGGCTATAAACAGTAGCTCGGCTATATACAGTAGCTAGGCTATATACAGAAGCTAGGCTATATACAGAAGCTAGGCTATATACAGTAGCTAGGCTATATACAGAAGCTAGGCTATATACAGTAGCTAGGCTATATACAGTAGCTAGGCTATATACAGTAGCTCGGCTATATACAGAAGCTAGGCTATATACAGTAGCTAGGCTATATACAGTAGCTAGGCTATATACAGAAGCTCGGCTATAAACAGTAGCTAGGCTATAAACAGTAGCTAGGCTATATACAGTAGCTAGGCTATATACAGTAGCTAGGCTATATACAGTAGCTCGGCTATATACAGAAGCTAGGCTATATACAGTAGCTAGGCTATATACAGTATCTCGGCTATATACAGAAGCTAGGCTATATACAGTAGCTAGGCTATATACAGTAGCTAGGCTATATACAGAAGCTGGGCTATATACAGTAGCTAGGCTATATACAGTAGCTAGGCTATATACAGAAGCTAGGCTATATACAGAAGCTAGGCTATATACAGTAGCTAGGCTATATGCCATGAGTAACCTGACTGTTATGGAAAAGCACTGGTAGATAAAGAAGAATCATAATGCACACGTTATGGCCCTCAAGCCTTTCTCAGCCTCATCAGTGCTTTGTGATTGCTGGACATCTTTTTCATGCCATGTCGTAACAAGGGCTTGCATCCCAAATTGGTACCCTATTCCCTACATAGTGCACTACTTTTGACCAGTGCCCATTGCACCAGTGGAGGTTGGTGGGAGGAGCTATAGGAGATCGGGTGTAATGTAATGGCTGGAATGGAATCAATGGAATGGAATCTATGGAATGGTATCAATGCAATGGAATCAGTGTAATGGAATCAATGGAATGGAATCTATGGAATGGTATCAATGCAATGGAATCAATGGAATGGAATCAATGGAATGGAATCAATGGAATGGAATCAATGGAATGGTATCAAACACATCAAACAAACTTATCCCTCCCTGTGGACACGTTGAGTAACTTCTTATCCCTCCCTGTGGACACGTTGAGTAACTTCTTATCCCTCTCTGTGGACATGTTGAGCAACTTCTTATCCCTCTCTGTGGACATGTTGAGTAATTTCTTATCTCTCTCTGTGGACACTTTGAGAAACTTCTTATCCCTCTCTGTGGACACATTGAGTAACTTTTTATCCCTCTCTGTGGACACGTTGAGTAACTTCTTATTCCTTTCTGTGGACACGTTGAGCAACTCCTTATCCCTCTGTGTGGACTCTCACATTGAGTAATTTCTTATCCCTCTCTATGGACTCTCACGTTGAGTAACTCCTTATCCCTCTCTGTGGACACGTTGAGTAACTTCTTATCCCTCTCTGTGGACTCTCACGTTGAGTAACTTCTTATCCCTCTCTGTGGACATGTTGAGTAACTTCTTATCCCTCTCTGTGGACACATTGAGTAACTTCTTATCCCTCTCTGTGGACACGTTGAGTAACTTCTTATCCCTCTCTGTGGACTCTCACGTTGAGTAACTTCTTATCCCTCTCTGTGGACACGTTGAGTAACTTCTTATCCCTCTCTGTGGACACGTTGAGTAACTTCTTATCCCTCTCTGTGGAATACGTTGAGTAACTTCTTATCCCTCTCTATGGACACATTGAGTAACTTCTTCTCCCTCTCTGTGGACACGTTGAGTAACTTCTTATCCCTCTCTGTGGACATGTTGAGCAACTTCTTATCCCTCTCTGTGGACATGTTGAGTAATTTCTTATCCCTCTCTGTGGACTCTCACATTGAGGAACTTCTTATCCCTCTCTGTGGACACGTTGAGTAACTCCTTATCCCTCTCTGTGGACTCTCACGTTGAGTAACTCCTTATCCCTCTCTGTGGACTCTCACGTTGAGTAACTCCTTATCCCTCTCTGTGGACACGTAGAGTTACTTCTTATCCCTCTCTGTGGACACGTAGAGTTACTTCTTATCCCTCTCTGTGGACTCTCACGTTGAGTAACTCCTTATCCCTCTCTGTGGACTCTCACGTTGAGTAACTCCTTATCCCTCTCTGTGGACTCTCACATTGAGTAACTCCTTATCCCTCTCTGTGGACTCTCACGTTGAGTAACTCCTTATCCCTCTCTGTGGACTCTCACGTTGAGTTACTTCTTATCCCTCTCTGTGGACACGTTGAGTAACTTCTTATCCCTCTCTGTGGACACGTAGAGTAACTCCTTATCCCTCTCTGTGGACACGTAGAGTAACTTCTTATCCCTCTCTGTGGACACGTAGAGTTACTTCTTATCCCTCTCTGTGGACACGTAGAGTTACTTCTTATCCCTCTCTGTGGACTCTCACATTGAATAACTCCTTATCCCTCTCTGTGGACTCTCACGTTGAGTAACTCCTTATCCCTCTCTGTGGACTCTCACATTGAGTAACTCCTTATCCCTCTCTGTGGACTCTCACGTTGAGTAACTCCTTATCCCTCTCTGTGGACTCTCACGTTGAGTTACTTCTTATCCCTCTCTGTGGACACGTTGAGTAACTTCTTATCCCTCTCTGTGGACACGTAGAGTAACTCCTTATCCCTCTCTGTGGACACGTAGAGTAACTTCTTATCCCTCTCTGTGGACACGTAGAGTTACTTCTTATCCCTCTCTGTGGACTCTCACGTTGAGAAAGTTCTCTCCTTGCCATGGAGTTCACATGGGGTGGTAATTCCATTCAAACCGTGTTTTGTCAATTCATTCTCATTCTTTGTTATGATTTTTGAACTGTGAAAACATTCCAAAGGCTGAAAAATGAACAAGAGATTTTTGCATAGTGCAAACACTCTGGCAAGCTCTAGCAGCTCATGCTGCATCTGTTGATACAGCAACTCATGATGTGTCTGTTGATGCAAGGGAAGAGAATAGTGTTTGTTACTGTGTGTAGGTACAGTGCGATCTGTTTGGGTTAACAATAGAGCTAGTGTGATTGTTGCTCATGGTAATATGAGTAAATCAGTTGGATAACAACTCTCACCCCCACCCTGACCCCCCTCCCCCCGTGCCCCATCTCCCTCCCAGACATGTGCCTCTCGGCAAGGTCGTTAGCAGACCCATGTGGGGGCCCTGTGGTGCCAGGCAGCCTCGCTACAGAGCACCTTCACCCAGCTCAGGACCTCCTCTGACCCCATACCCTCACCAGAGACTGTAGACGAACCATTCAGGAACCATCCAGGAAACCTAGGACCAAATAAGCACCCAGTGGTGGAAAAAGTACCCAATTGTCATACTTGAGTAAAAGTAAATAGAAAATAATGACTCAAGTAAGAGTGTCACGCCTCCTCCCGCTCTTCACCCCCCCTGGAGCTCGAGGGCCCCTAGGCTCCCCAGCATACAAAGTTGTAGAGAAGTACAGATCAGAGTTATTAAAAAACATCTGAAACTTTGAACATCCCACGGAGCACCATTAAATCCATTACTAAAAATTTGTAAGAATATGGCACCACAACAAACCTGCCAAGAGAGGGCCAGCCACCAAAACTCATAGACCAGCCAAGAAGGGCATTAAATCAGAGAGGCAACAAAGACACCAAAGATAACCCTGAAGGAGCTGCAGAGCTCCACAGCTGAGATTGGAGTATCTGTCCATAGGACCACTTTAAGTCATACTCTCCACAGAGCCGGGCTTTACGGAAGAGTGGCCAGAAGAAAGCCTTCCAGCAGGAAAATGACCCTAAGCATACAGTTAAAGCAACACTCAAGTGGTTTAAGGGGAAACATTAAAATGTATTGGAATGGCCTAGTCAAAGCCCAGACCTCAATCCAATTGTGAATCTGTGGTATGACTTATAGATTGCTGTACGCCGGCGGGACCCATCCAACTTGAAGGAGCTGGAGCAGTTTTGCCTTGAAGAATGGGCAGAAATCCAGTGACTAGATGAGACACACCCCAAGAGACTTGCAGCTGTAATTTCTGCAAAAGGTGGCTCTACAACGTATTGACTTTAAGGGAGGGTGAATAGTTATGCACGCTCAAGTTTTCTGTTTTTTTTGTCTTATATATCTTGTTTGTTTCACAATAAAAAACTATTTTGCATCTTCAAAGTGGGAGGAATGTTGTGTAAATCACATGATAAAAACTACCCCAAAAAAATCTATTTTATTTCCAACAAAATAAGAAAAATGCCGTGGGGATGAATAGTTTCGCAAGCCACTGTATGTGTGTCCCACTCTGTTCCCTGCTTCAGCATTAATTGTCGTTCGTCTTTGTTTACTCGTGTGCTGACGCTGTTACTGTTCTGTTACCTGTCTTTTCTTGATTCAATTTTGACTCCCTGTACCTGGTTCTCATCTCCAGCGTCGGTCCTTTACAAAAAGTGAAAGTCACCCAGTAAAATACTGGTTGAGTAAAAGTATTTGGTTTGAAATATAAGTATCAAAAGTAAATGTAATTACTAAAATATATTCAAGAATTAAAAGTTAAAGTGTAAATAATTTCAAATACATATAATACAAATAGACTTTCAGCTGTAAATTAAACCAGACGGCACCATTTTCTTCTTTTTATATTTACAGATAGCCAGGGATAGCCAGGGATAGCCAGCGATAGCCAGCGATAGCCAGCGATAGCCAGGGATAGCCAGGGATAGCCCTCCATTTGCACACAAAGCACTTGTGTTTAATTATTCCGC
Source organism: Oncorhynchus masou masou (assembly GCF_036934945.1). Taxonomy (NCBI): domain Eukaryota; kingdom Metazoa; phylum Chordata; class Actinopteri; order Salmoniformes; family Salmonidae; genus Oncorhynchus; species Oncorhynchus masou. Next base: position 113,363,145 of record NC_088235.1, read on the forward strand.
CAGATCAGAGGCAGTAGAGATGGACCAGGGATGTTCTCTTGATTAAGTGCATGAATTTGACACTTTTCCTGTCCTGCTAGCCATTCAAAATGTAACTTTTGGATGTCAGTTAACATGTATGGAGTAAAATGTACATTTTCTTTAGTAATGAATTAAAGTAAAAAATATCAATTGTGAAGTAAAGTAAGGTACCCCCAATAAACTACTTCAGTAATTAATTTAAAGTATTTTTACTTAAGTACTTTACACCACTGCAAGCACCTCTCCTCACCTTCTCTACCCTTCCGTCCCCCTGAAACCCCTCCATCCATCCATGCCCAAAGGGTCCTGGACAGGGGGGGTCACTCTGCTCGCCCAGCTCGGGGCTTCCTCACTGGGGACGGCTGGTCTGAGGTGCCCCTGGTCTGCATCTGAGCCATCCATCATGAGGCTTAACACCTGGCTTATGTCATGTATAAACGCCAGGGAACATCGTTGAGTAGTGCTGTTGTAAGGATTACTCTGATCTGCTTGTGGAAAGTGAGGACCGTGTTTGGAGCTTAATCGTTACAGGCAGAATCCATCTTGTCCTCAATAGAAATAACAGAACAGAGCCTTTTCCTAATTAAAAACCAATGGGTCACGACTTACAAAACTACAAACACTGGGTCTGTTTTCTGTTTTCTTAGTTAGTCGATCCACCCCTTGTTTCTTGGAAACCATACAAAAAAATGAATCATGTGGCCAAATATTTAGGAAGAGGTCATCATTTCATGGAGTGAAGGAAGAAACCACATGGAAAAGTGGTAAGCAGGTGTATTTATTGTGTTTATAGGTTTCATGATGCATCTGCAGTGAATCGTTTTAAAATTCGGTCTCTATAAACTACAATATGAAGTCCTAAACCTAAAATGACAGTGAATCCTTGTAGCTGTAAATTGATCCAATGGCCACCCATACCCCATACAAATTATTGACAACAATTTGTAAGTCGCTCTGGATAAGAGCGTCTGCTAAATGACTTAAATGTAATGTAAATGATTTAGTCTGTTTTATGCATAATATTTTGCCTATGCAATGCAAGATAGTGCATTATTATTGTTACAGAGCAGATATCATCACTTAAAACAAGCAGGAGTCTTGAGAGAGCAGCAAAGGTAGTGAGAGAAGAAGTCCATATGAGCAACAGGAACTAAATAACACAGAATAGGTACACTGATATAAAGAAAATTGCCTGTGCTCAAGAGAGGCTATGACAGAGTAGCAGAGGAACACAAGGTCTTATCTAAATATATACATGACGGAGGAGCAGAGGTCTTGTCTAAATTACAGGCAACATCCGCACTGAGCTAAAGGGTAGAGCTGCCGCTTTCAAGGAGCGGGACTCTAACCCGGAAGCTTATAAACAAATCCTGCTATGCCCTCCGACACGCCATCAAACAAGCAAAGAGTCAATACAGGACTAAGATTGAATTGTATTATCATTTAGGGTTGAATGTATAGAACTAGAATGCACAGAGCTGACACCGCTCTGTCTGAAACATTCGTATCTGTTCTACATGATACATTTCTGCCCCCCCCCCCCCTCCGCCCCATAGTTTATTTGATGTCCTCATAAGATAAATACAAATCACAAAGTTTCAGGATGTGAACAGCAATAGAGTTTTAATCATTGGACAACTACGTTTCTGAATGTTTTGTACAAAACCAAGGTGAAATGAACACTCTTTATTAATACTATATATTTCTTCACTGTTTTTTGCATCATTATCTAGTCTCATATGAATTTGTTTTACCATTTGTGATAAAAAAAACAAAACAAACAAAGTCGCTGAAGTTGATCAAAAGGAAAGATGGTGTTTCTAATACACCACATCTATGAAGTCCTGTCGTGGAATCCTTTCGTCAATGAGGTGGCACAAGGTCCTTTCTCTGTCTACAGAATAGACTTTATTGGATCAAGTCAAGTCATCTCTGTGATAATGCCATCCTGGCTGGTAATACAGTAAGGCAGGAACGACAAGCAATCCTCCTGTATGATCTGAAGAACCATCTTCTGTGTTCTGTAGCCAAAGAAAACACCTCCTGAACCTCAATACAGCTGATATCTGACACATTCTCCACAGAGAAGACAACTGACACCTGACATGTTCTCCACAGAGAAGACAGCTGACACCTGCGACATTCTCCACAGAGAAGACAGCTGACACCTGACACATTCTCCACAGAGAAGACAACTGACACATTCTCCACAGAGAAGACAGCTGACACCTGACACATTCTCCACAGAGAAGACAACTGACACATTCTCCACAGAGAAGACAGCTGACACCTGCCACATTCTCCACAGAGAAGACAGCTGACACCTGCCACATTCTCCACAGAGAAGACAGCTGACACCTGCCACATTCTCCACAGAGAAGACAGCTGACACCTGCCACATTCTCCACAGAGAAGACAGCTGACACCTGCCACATTCTCCACAGAGAAGACAGCTGACACCTGCCACATTCTCCACAGAGAAGACTGACAGCCACATTCTGAGCTGACACCTGCCACATTCTCCACAGAGAAGACAGCTGACACCTGCCACATTCTCCACAGAGAAGACAGCTGACACCTGCCACATTCTCCACAGAGAAGACAGCTGACACCTGCCACATTCTCCACAGAGAAGACAGCTGACACCTGCCACATTCTCCACAGAGAAGACAGCTGACACCTGCCACATTCTCCACAGAGAAGACAGCTGACACCTGCCACATTCTCCACAGAGAAGACAGCTGACACCTGCCACATTCTCCACAGAGAAGACAGCTGACACCTACCACATTCTCCACAGAGAAGACAGCTGACACCTGACACATTCTCCACAGAGAAGACAGCTGACACCTGACACATTCTCCACAGAGAAGACAGCTGACACCTGCCACGTTCTCCACAGAGAAGACAGCTGACACCTGTCACATTCTCCAAAGAGAAGACAGCTGACACCTGCCACGTTCTCCACAGAGAAGACAGCTGACACCTGCCACGTTCTCCACAGAGAAGACAGCTGACACCTGACACATTCTCCACAGAGAAGACAGCTGACACCTGACACATTCTCCATAGGCATTTGTTCTCACAAGCTACAAAACTCCAATCTTTCTAAACTATTCCTAGAGATTCCTAGCACAGGGAACAGAAGGTTGAGGGTCTCTTTTTCTTGCTGTGAGGTGCCAAAATGATCTGAAACATGTGTTTGTGTGTGTGTGTGTGACATGGTGAAGAACCTCAGAGCCCAGAACAGTGAGAAAGATGCAAGCTTCACCAGTCTGGACATGATGGTGAAACCACAGGCACCATGGGGTGCTTCAGGGTTTAACGTGTGGTCTGTGGTCTGTGGGTCTGGGATCCTACTTCTTGATGAACTCCACCACTTCCTTTCTGACTGTCTGGGGGTGGCAGTCTGGGGTATGTCAGGGATGTCAGTGTTCTGTACTTCAGGGCTAACCCTGTCATCCCTGCTGAACCATCACCCTGTCATCCCTGCTGAACCATCACCCTGTCATCCCTGATGGGCCATTACACATCACCCTGTCATCCCTGCTGAACCATGACACATCACCCTGTCATCCCTGCTGAACCATCACCCTGTCATCCCTGCTGAACCATCACCCTGTCATCCCTGCTGAACCATGACACATCACCCTGTCATCCCTGCTGAACCATCACCCTGTCATCCCTGATGGGCCATCACCCTGTCATCCCTGCTGAACCATTACACATCACCCTGTCATCCCTGCTGAACCATTACACATCACCCTGTCATCCCTGATGGGCCATCACCCTGTCATCCCTGCTGAACCATTACACATCACCCTGTCATCCCTGATGAACCATTACACATCACCCTGTCATCCCTGATGGGCCATCACCCTGTCACCCATGCTGAACCATGAACCATCACCCTGTCATCGCTGATGGGCCATTACACATCACCCTGTCATCCCTGCTGAACCATGACACATCACCCTGTCACCCCTGCTGAACCATCACCCTGTCATCCCTGCTGAACCATGACACATCACCCTGTCATCCCTGCTGAACCATCACCCTGTCATCCCTGCTGAACCATCACCCTGTCATCCCTGCTGAACCATCACCCTGTCATCCCTGCTGAACCATCACCAAGTTATCCGTGATGGGCCATTACACATCACCCTGTCATCCCTGCTGAACCATCACCCTGTCATCCCTGCTGAACCATCACCCTGTCATCCCTGCTGAACCATCACCAAGTCATCCGTGATGGGCCATTACACATCACCCTGTCATCCCTGATGAACCATCACCCTGTCATCCCTGCTGAACCATCACCCTGTCATCCCTGCTGAACCATCACCCTGTCATCCCTGCTGAACCATCACCAAGTCATCCGTGATGGGCCATTACACATCACCCTGTCATCCCTGATGAACCATTACACATCACCCTGTCATCCCTGATGGGCCATCACCCTGTCATCCCTGCTGAACCATTACACATCACCCTGTCATCCCTGCTGAACCATCATCCTGTCAAAAAACAACAACCTGTGGCTTTGCTCACGGCATGGCCCACTAGGGACGTAGATGTGGAGCATTCTGGGACGATATCCGTCTCGAAGGACTATCTGGTGTAATGACCCTAACCTTGATGTCGTGACGCTAACCCTGATGTCCTGATTCTAGCCCTGATGTCCTGACCCTAACCCTAATGTAATAACCCTTAAACCTGATGTCCTGACCCTAACCCTAAAGTCCTAACACTGATGTAATGACCCTAACCGTGATGTCCTGACTCTAACCCTGATGTCCTGACCCTAACCCTAACCATAATGTCCTGTCTCTAACCCTAATATCCTGACCCTAACCCAGCTAAAATGACCCTAACACTGATGAACTGACTCTAACCCAGCTAAAATGACCCTAACACTGATGAACTGACCCTAACCCTGATGTCCTGACCCTTCCCTGTTGTCCTGACCCTAACCCTGGTGTAATGACTCTAACCCTGATGTTCTGACCCTAACCCTGATGTCCTGACCCTAAACCCGAAGTGCTGACCCTAACCCTGATGTAATGACCCTAACCTTAATGTCCTGACCCAAACCCTGATGTAATGACCCTAACATTAATGTCCTGACCCAAACCCTGATGTAATGACCCTAACCCTGATGTAATGACCAGAACCATGATGTAATGACCCTAACCCTGATGTAACGACTCTAACCTTAATGTCCTGACCCTAAACCCGAAGTGCTGACCCTAACCCTGATGTAATGACCCTAACCTTGATATAATGACCCTAACCCTGATGTAATGACCCTAACCTTAATGTCCTGACCCTAACCCTGATGTAATGACCCTAACCTTAATGTCCTGACCCAAACTCTGATGTGATAACCCTAACCCTGATGTCCTGACCCAAACTCTGATGTAATGACCCTAACCTTGATGTAATGACCCTAACCCTGATGTAACGACTCTAACCCTGATGCCCTATCTCTAACCCTGATGTCCTGACCCTAACCCTGATGTCCTGACCCCAACCCGGATGTAATGACCCTAACCCCGATGTCCTGACCCTAACCCTGATGTAATGACCCTAACCCTGATGTCCTGACCCCAACCCGGATGTAATGACCCTAACCCCGATGTCCTGACCATAACCCCAATGTTCTGACCCTAACCTTGATGTCCTGACCCAAACACGAACTGTGATGTCCTGACTCTAACCATAATGTCCTGACTCTAACCCAGCTAAAAAGACCCTAACCCTGATGAACTGATCCTAACTCTGATGTCCTGACCCTAACCCTGATGTCCTGACCCTAACTCTGATGTCCTGTCCCCAACCCGGATGTAATGACCCTAACCCCGATGTCCTGACCCTAACCCTGATGTAATGACCCTAACCCTGATGTCTTGACCCTAAACGTGATGTCCTGACCCTAACCCGGACGTAATGACCCTAACCCCGATGTTCTGACCCTAACCTTGATATCCTGACCCAAAATCTGATGTGATGACCCTAACCCTGATGTCCTGACCTTAATCATGATGTAATGACCCTAACCATGATGTCCTGACCCTAACACGAACCGTGATGTCCTGACTCTAACCATAATGTCCTGACTCTAACCCAGCTAAAAAGACCCTAACACTGATGAACTGACCCTAACCCTGATGTCCTGACCATAAACCCATAGTCCTGACCCTAACCCTGATGTAATGACTCTAACCATGATGTCCTGACCCTAACCTTAATGTCCTGACAATAACCCTCATGTCCTGACCCTAACCCTGATGTCCTGAACCTAACCCGAAGTCCTGACCCTAACCCTGATGTAATGACCCTACCCTTAATGTCCTGACCCAAACTCTGATGTGATGACCCTAACCTTGATGTCCTGACTCTAACCCTGATGTCCTGACCCTAACCCCGATGTCCTGACCATGAATCATGGGCAATGGGAAGGTAGCCTGGGCGCAGATCTCTCTGTGCTGTTTTGACAAATTGGCCATGACAATAACTATCGGAGTTGGCAAAACAGCACAAGCAGTTCTGGAACCAGGCTAAGGTGCTACAAGTACTCAGGGCTGTGCACAGACCTTTCAGGGGGCAGGTGCTGAAATTCATAACATACCAACTGCCTCATGGTAAAAGGAGTAGAATTGTGTGTAATTTGTTATAAAATTGCTAAACTTCTCTTTTTGTGCACTACTGCAAAATGTGTCAAATTCCAGGATTTGATGTTCAGAGCTCGTAAAGAAGAATTTCACTGTAAGGTGCTCTGTTGTATTTGGCGCGGATGTGACGAATACAATTTGATTTTATTCTTCTTCTTCTTCCTCTTCCCTCCCTCTTCCTCCTTCCTTCTCCCTCCCGTCCCTCCCTCCAAAACCCCCACCACACATCCCTCCCTCTTCCCCCTCGTCATCCCTCCTCAATCCATCCTCCTCCCACCCTTCTCCCTCTACCTCCTCTTCCCTTTTTCCTCCCTGCTTCATACCACGAGTGATTCCCAGCCCTGAGTGGCTTTATGGGTCTCGTTGTCACATTAAAACGCAGTGGGAGATATTGGCTCCATCTGCCTTGGTACTCAACACCTCTACCTATGATGGGGCTTGAGTCTGTGGTTTGTGAGGAACAAGAGAGGGGCAGAGGATCCTCGTGTACACAGATGAGGTGGACAGGATAAATACATATTACAGACATATAATGTGGAAGCAGAAGAGGATGAGTGAAAGAACCAATAAATGAACAGCCTCCCTCCTTTCACCCTCCTAAACCCCATCCCGGATCTCTCTTGTTCTGTTTCCTCTCAATAACAATGGAAAGTATTCCATTTCTGTTTAATTACCTGATCTGTGGAACCATGGAACTTTGTAAGGTTCTCACGATAGAATCTTTAAAATTGGGTAAAATTCTATCTCGATAAATCCCTTGCTAAACATTTTCACATAACTTATCTGCGAAAATAAATGAGCTCTGTATGAAACAAGCTTAGCTAGCTCTCACAGTCTCAAGTCAGAATTAGACGTTTGTGTCAAACGTCAATATTCAAAGTGTTCAGGTTTAAGTTCAGGCATTCATTTTTAAGGTTAGGGTTGAGATTAGGTTGAGATTAGGCGTGAACCGAAACCTATTTGACGGTAACAGCGCTCAGTGTTGCCTCTAGTGGCCAGTTTCCACAACGTCCTCAGACATGGATGGACGTTAAATACTGACTTGTGTCAGGGGTGACCTGGCTGAGCTACAACTCTCCGTCTCACTCTGCTCATGTTTCATACTCTTATTGGGAGCCTGTCACTCCTAATACTGGTCTTATGCTTCCTCTTCATATTCATCTAAGGAGAGGTCTGTAAGACAGACTCTGAAAATATTTAGTTTGTGTCAGGATTTGGCCAGGGTTGTTCTGGTTTTTGCTCACTAGATGCCCCCATTGTGCTTTTTGACCTTTTGTTTTCCCTTGATCCCCATTATTATTTGCACCTGTGCCTCGTTTCCCCTGATTGTACTTAAACCCTTAGTTTTCCTCAGTTCTTTGCTCTGTGTTTGTATGTTAGCACCCAGCCCTAGTATTCTGTGAACTCTTGTTGATCCCGGTGGACTCTCTTGTGGAATTCTGTTTTTGTTCTTGTTTATTTGTTTTTGAGTATCTTTTGAGGCTTTTTATGCTATACCTACCACCTTGCTGATTTACCTTTTTGTCTTTGAGGATTACCTTTGTTCTTGTGGAATTCCTTTTGAGGTTGTGGAGTTACATGTTTTCCTGAAGGACTTCCCTTTTTACTTTATTAAATACACCATCTCAAGTACTGCTAGGTCTGCCTCTTCTTCTGGGTTCTGCTGACTATTCGTGGCTCAGTTGGTTAAGTGACTGTTTCTCACTCCGGAGACCCGGGTTCGTAACCGGGTCCTGCCAGTTTGTTCATTTCCAAAAACAAAAAAACAACCATTATTACTTTTCCAACAGTGGTCTTGTACTGAAATATTAGATGCTTGTGTGGGTTAGTCAGATGTCAGGGTCAGGATATCAGGGTTAGGGTCTTGAAGTCAGAGCGTACTTTTAGTAGGATGTGTGATATCTCAAATGGAACCCTATTCCTTATATAGTGCACTACTTTAGACCAGGACCCTATGGCACCCTATTCCTTATATAGTGCACTACTTTAGACCAGGACCCTATGGCACCCTATTCCCTATATAGTGCACTACTTTAGGCCAGAGGGGCTCTGTACATCAAAATCCAATCACATTTTATTTGTCACATGCTTCGTAAACAACTGGTGTAGAGTAGCAATGAAATAATTACTTAGGGATCCTTTTCCAACCATTCAGAGAAAGATAAAAACAAATATTTAGAAATGTGACATGAGCACAAAATAACAAATAACAATGAGTGGAAAAATAACTTGGCTATATACAGGAAGTACCTGGTAATAACATGGCCATATACAGGAAGTACCTGGTAATAACATGGCTATATACAGGAAGTACCTGGTAATAACATGGCTATATACAGGAAGTACCTGGTAATAACTTGGCTATATACAGGAAGTACCTGGGAATAACTTGGCTTTATACTGGAGGTACCTGCTAATAACTTGGCCATATACAGGAAGTACCAGGTAATAACTTGACTATATACAGGAAATACCAGGAAATAACTTGACTATATACTGGAAGTACCTGTTAATAATGTGGCTATATACAGGGAGTACCAGGAAAAAAACTTGTCTACATACAGGAAGTACCAGGAAATAACTGTGCTATATACAGGAAGTACCAGGAAATAACTTGGCTATATACAGGTAGTACCAGGTAATAACGTGGCTATATACAGGAAGTACCAGGAAATAACGTGGCTATATACAGGAAGTACCAGGAAATAACTTGGCTATATACAGGTAGTACCAGGTAATAACGTGGCTATATACAGGAAGTACCAGGAAATAACTGACTATATACAGGAAGTAGCAGGAAATAACTGACTATATACAGGTAGTACCAGGTAATAACGTGGCTATATACAGGAAGTACCAGGAAATAACTGACTATATACAGGAAGTACCAGGAAATAACTGACTATATACAGGAAGTAGCAGGAAATAACTGACTATATACAGGTAGTACCAGGTAATAACGTGGCTATATACAGGAAGTACCAGGAAATAACTGACTATATACAGGAAGTAGCAGGAAATAACTGACTATATACAGGTAGTACCAGGTAATAACGTGGCTATATACAGGAAGTACCAGGAAATAACTGACTATATACAGGAAGTACCAGGAAATAACTGACTATATACAGGAAGTAGCAGGAAATAACTGACTATATACAGTTGCAGAAGAAGGTGTTCAGTCTCAGGGTCCTGAGCTTGGTAATGAGCTTGGAGGCGACTATGGTGTTGAACGCTGAGCATTAGTCAATCTGGGGTGCAATAGAGATTGTGTCATCAGTGTATTTGTTGGGGCGATGTGCGGACTGGAGTGTGTCCAGAGTCTCTGGGATGATGGCGTTGATGTGAGCCATCACCAGCCTTTTCAAAGCCTTTCATGGCTACAGATGTGAGTGCTACTGTCTGTCATTTAGGTCGGTTACCTTGGTGTTTTTGGGCACGTGGTCTATGGTGGTCTGTTTGAAACAAGTTTGCATTACAGACCCGGTCGGGGATAAGTTGAAAAAATGTCAGGGAAGAAACCTGCCAGCTGGTCAGTTCATGCTCTGAGTACGCGTCCTGGTATTTCGTCTGACACCGGCGGCCTAACAAACGTTAACCTGTTTAAAGGTCTTACTCATATCGGCTACGGAAAGCGACATCACAGTGTCATCCGGAAAGGCTGGTGCTCTCATGCATGGCTCAGTGTCTTGAAGCGAGCACAGAAAGCATTTAGCTCGTCTGGTAAGCTCGAGTACCACCGGGCAGCTCACTGTTGGGTTTCCCTGAGTAATCTGTGACAGGCCCTGCCACATCTGTCGAGCAGCATGAGAGCCGGCTCAGTACGATTCGATGTTGGTCCTGTATTGACTCTTTGCCTGTTTGATGGCTCATCGTAGCAGGATTTCTTTTATGAGTTCCTTGAAAGCGGCAGTTCTAGTCTTTAGATCATTGCTGATGTTGCCTGAATCACAATCACTCCGGGACATTGTTACCATGACCGAGAGTGTGTTGTGATGTGTCCGTGTCAGTAGGTTGTGTTGTGATGTGTCTGTGTCAGTAGGTTCTGATGTGTCTGTGTCTGTGTCAGTAGGTTGTGATGTGTCTGTGTCAGTAGGTTGTGATGTGTCTGTGTCAGTAGGTTGTGATGTGTCCGTGTCAGTAGGTTGTGATGTGTCTGTGTCAGTAGGTTGTGATGTGTCTGTGTCAGTAGGTTGTGATGTGTCCATGTCAGTAGGTTGTGATGTGTCTGTGTCAGTAGGTTGTGATGTGTCCGTGTCAGTAGGTTGTGATGTGTCCGTGTCAGTAGGTTGTGATGTGTCCGTGTCAGTAGGTTGTGATGTGTCTGTGTCAGTAGGTTGTGATGTGTCCGTGTCAGTAGGTTGTGATGTGTCTGTGTCAGTAGGTTGTGATGTGTCTGTGTCAGTAGGTTGTGATGTGTCTGTGTCAGTAGGTTGTGATGTGTCCGTGTCAGTAGGTTGTGATGTGTCCGTGTCAGTAGGTTGTGATGTGTCTGTGTCAGTAGGTTGTGATGTATCCGTGTCAGTAGGTTGTGATGTGTCTGTGTCAGTAGGTTGTGATGTGTCCGTGTCAGTAGGTTGTGATGTGTCTGTGTCAGTAGGTTGTGATGTGTCTGTGTCAGTAGGTTGTGATGTGTCCGTGTCAGTACGTTGTGATGTGTCCGTGTCAGTAGGTTGTGATGTGTCTGTGTCAGTAGGTTGTGATGTGTCTGTGTCAGTAGGTTGTGATGTGTCTGTGTATGTGTCAGTAGGTTGTGATGTGTCTGTGTCAGTAGGTTGTGATGTGTCTGTGTCAGTAGGTTGTGATGTGTCTGTGTCAGTAGGTTGTGATGTGTTTGTGTCAGTAGGTTGTGATGTGTCTGTGTCAGTAGGTTGTGATGTGTCTGTGTCAGTAGGTTGTGATGTGTCTGTGTCAGTAGGTTGTGATGTGTCCGTGTCAGTAGGTTGTGATGTGTTTGTGTCAGTAGGTTGTGATGTGTCTGTGTCAGTAGGTTGTGATGTGTCCATTTCAGTAGGTTGTGATGTGTCTGTGTCAGTAGGTTGTGATGTGTCCGTGTCAGTAGGTTGTGATGTGTCCGTGTCAGTAGGTTGTGATGTGTCTGTGTCAGTAGGTTGTGATGTGTCCGTGTCAGTAGGTTGTGATGTGTCTGTGTCAGTAGGTTGTGATGTGTCTGTGTCAGTAGGTTGTGATGTGTCTGTGTCAGTAGGTTGTGATGTGTCTGTGTCAGTAGGTTGTGATGTGTCTGTGTCAGTAGGTTGTGATGTGTCTGTGTCAGTAGGTTGTGATGTGTCTGTGTCAGTAGGTTGTGATGTGTCTGTGTCAGTAGGTTGTGATGTGTCTGTGTCAGTAGGTTGTGATGTGTCCGTGTCAGTAGGTTGTGATGTGTCTGTGTCAGTAGGTTGTGATGTGTCTGTGTCAGTAGGTTGTGATGTGTCTGTGTCAGTAGGTTGTGATGTGTCTGTGTCAGTAGGTTGTGATGTGTCTGTGTCAGTAGGTTGTGATGTGTCTGTTGTCCCTGGGTCAGTGAGCAGATAGTGTCTGTGGATGTGATATCTATGTCTGTAATGTGTCTGTTGTCCCTGGGTCAGTGAGCAGACCCTGTCTGTGGATGTGATATCTATGTCTGATGTGTCTGTGGTCCCTGGGTCAGTGAGCAGGTCCAGGCCCTGTCAGAGCAGCTGTCTGTGGTTCTGTCTTTGATATGTTCCTGTGGTCATCTCCAGGTCATCGCCAGGTCATCGCCAGGTCATCTCCAGGTCATCGCCAGGTCATCTGTGTGTGTGAGGTTGTGGGTGTGTGGTGTGCCTGTTGTTGGTTCTGTGGTTGTGAAGTGTCAGTGGTTGGTGGTTGTGATGTGTCAGTGTTTGTCCCTCCCAAGGTTAGCAAGAAGGTCCCAGTCTGACCAACTCTCTATCGTTCGTAGAGAGCTTTACAGCCAGGCTCTACTGAGGGCCCACCGTGACAGAGAGGAGCTGGCTAAGGACAAGGAAGGTCTGGGGATCCAACTGACTGCCGATGAGAGGCCATACGTTGTAGAGAGCATACGTTGTACAGAGCATACGCTGTACAGAGCATACGCTGTAGGTACAATACGTTGTAGAGAGCATACGTTGTAGAGAGCATACGCTGTACAGAGCATACGCTGTAGGTACAATACGTTGTAGAGAGCATACGTTGTAGAGAGCATACGCTGTACAGAGCATACGCTGTAGGTACAATACGTTGTAGAGAGCATACGTTGTAGAGAGCATACGTTGTAGAGAGCATACGTTGTACAGAGCATACGCTGTAGGTACAATACGTTGTAGAGAGCATACGTTGTACAGAGCATACGTTGTACAGAGCATACGCTGTAGGTACAATACGTTGTAGAGAGCATACGTTGTAGAGAGCATACGTTGTAGAGAGCATACGTTGTAGAGGCCATACGTTGTACAGAGCATACGTTGTAGAGAGCATACGTTGTAGAGAGGATACGTTGTAGAGAGCATACGTTGTAGAGAGGATACGTTGTAGAGAGCATACGTTGTAGAGAGCATACGTTGTAGAGAGCATACGTTGTAGAGAGCATACGTTGTAGAGAGCATACGTTGTAGAGAGCATACGTTGTAGAGAGCATACGCTGTAGGTACAATACGTTGTAGAGAGCATACGTTGTAGAGAGCATACGCTGTACAGAGCATACGCTGTAGGTACAATACGTTGTAGAGAGCATACGTTGTAGAGAGCATACGTTGTAGAGAGCATACATTGTACAGATCATACGCTGTAGGTACAATACGTTGTAGAGAGCATACGTTGTAGAGAGCATACGTTGTAGAGAGCATACGTTGTAGAGGCCATACGTTGTACAGAGCATACGTTGTAGAGAGCATACGTTGTAGAGAGGATACGTTGTACATTTTACATTTACATTTAAGTCATTTAGCAGACGCTCTTATCCAGAGCGACTTACAAATTGGTGAATTCACCTTCTGACATCAGTGGAACAGCCACTTTACAATAGTGCATCTAAATCATTTAAGGGGGGGGGGGGGGGGGGGTTGAGAAGGATTGCTTTATCCTATCCTAGGTATTCCTTGAAGAGGTGGGGAGTTTGTTCCACCATTGGGGGGCCAGAGCAGCAAACAGTTTTGACTGGGCTGAGCGGGAACTGTACTTCCTCAGTGGTAGGGAGGCGAGCAGGCCAGAGGTGGATGAACGCAGTGCCCTTGTTTGGGTGTAGGGCCTGATCAGAGCCTGGAGGTACTGTGGTGCCGTTCCCCTCACAGTTGTAGAGAGCATACGTTGTAGAGAGCATACGTTGTAGAGAGCATACGTTGTAGAGAGGATACGTTGTAGAGAGCATACGTTGTAGAGAGGATACGTTGTAGAGAGCATACGTTGTAGAGAGCATACGTTGTAGAGAGGATACGTTGTAGAGAGCATACGTTGTAGAGAGGATACGTTGTAGAGAGCATACGTTGTAGAGAGCATATGTTGTAGAGAGCATACGTTGTAGAGAGCATACGTTGTAGAGAGCATACGTTGTAGAGAGCATACGTTGTAGAGAGCATACGTTGTAGAGAGCATACGTTGTAGAGAGCATACGTTGTAGAGAGCATACGTTGTAGAGAGCATACGTTGTAGAGAGCATACGTTGTAGAGACCATCATTTGTAAAGACCATAATTTATAGAGGCCATAAATTGTAGAGGCTGTACTTTGTAGAGCTGTAAGTTTTAGAGCCCATAAATTATAAACCATAACTTGGGTCCAGTCACTATTTGCTGATGCAGTGTGTTTTTTTGACCAAGTTGTAATGTGTGCTTTTAGTACACTCCCTTTCCTAACCCTACGCCTGCCTGTTATCTATTTGGGGGAATTCTGTTGATACCAGGGTTGGGCTGGTTGATACCATTGTTGGTTGGGTTGATACCAGGGTTGCGTGGGTTGGGCTGGTTGATACCAGGGTTGGTTGGGTTGATACCAGGGTTGCGTGGGTTGGGCTGGTTGATACCAGGGTTGGTTGGGTTGATACCAGGGTTGCGTGGGTTGGGCTGGTTGATACCAGGGTTGGTTGGGTTGATACCAGGCACACCATACTTGGACAGTGGAATAGTGACCTCACTGTCACCTTGTTGCACTTTGCTCTCTAACTCATCCTTCAGTCCCTCCTTCTCTCTCTCTCCTTCCCTCATTCACTCCTTATTTCTTTCTCTCTCACCTTCTCACTTTTCTCCCACTCTGTCCTTCTCTCTCTCTCCTCCCCCCTCTGTCATTCTCTCTCTCCTCCCTCCTCTGTCATTCTCTCTCTCTCCTCCCTCCTCTGTCATTCTCTCTCTCTCCTCCCCCCTATGTCCTTCTCTCTCTCTCATCCCCCCTCTGTCAATCTCTCTCTCCTCCTCCTCTGTCCTTCTCTCTCTCTCCTCCCTCCTCTGTCCTTCTCTCTCTCCTCCTCCTCTGTCCTTTTCTCTCTCTCCTCCCCCCTCTGTCATTCTCTCTCTCCTCTCCTCTCTGTCATTCTCTCGCTCCTCCCTCCTCTGCCCTTATCTCTATCTCCTCCCTCCTCTGTTCTTCTCTCTCTCTCCTGCCCCCTCTGTCATTCTCTCTCTCCTCCCCCTCTGTCATTCTCTCTCTCCTCCCCCTCTGTCATTCTCCCTCTCTCCACTCCCCTCTGTCCCTCTCTCTCTCCTCCTCCTCTGTCCTTCTCTCTCTCTCCTCCCTCCTCTCTATCTCCTCCCTCCTCTGTCAATCTCTCTCTCCTACTCCTCTGTCCTTCTCTCTCTCCTCCCCCCTCTGTCCTTCTCTCTCTCTCCTCCCTCCTCTGTCATTCTCTCTCTCCTCCTCCTCTGTCCTTCTCTCTCTCTTCTCCCTCTGTCATTCTCTCTCTCCTCCCCCTCTGTCATTCTCTCTCTCCTCCCCCCTCTGTCCTTCTCTCTCTCCTCCTCCTCTGTCCTTCTCTCTCTCTCCTCCCTCCTCTCTCCTTCTCTCTCCTCCCTCCTCTGTCATTCTCTCTCTCCTCCCCCCTCTGTCCTTCTCTCTCTCTCCTCCCTCCTCTGTCATTCTCTCTCTCCTCCCCCCTCTGTCCTTCTCTCTCTCTCCTCCCTCCTCTGTCATTCTCTCTCTCCTCCTCCTCTGTCCTTCTCTCTCTCTTCTCCCTCTGTCATTCTCTCTCTCCTCCCCCTCTGTCATTCTCTCTCTCCTCCCCCCTCTGTCCTTCTCTCTCTCCTCCTCCTCTGTCCTTCTCTCTCTCTCCTCCCTCCTCTCTCCTTCTCTCTCCTCCCTCCTCTGTCATTCTCTCTCTCCTCCCCCATCTGTCCTTCTCTCTCTCCTCCCTCCTCTGTCATTCTCTCTCTCTCCTCCCCCTCTGTCATTCTCTCTCTCCTCCCCCTCTGTCATTCTCCCTCTCTCCACCCCCCTCTGTCCCTCTCTATCTCCTCCTCCTCTGTCCTTCTCTCTCTCCTCCCTCCTCTCTATCTCCTCCCTCCTCTGTCAATCTCTCTCTCCTCCTCTGTCCTTCTCTCTCTCCTCCCCCCTCTGTCCTTCTCTCTCTCTCCTCCCTCCTCTGTCATTCTCTCTCTCCTCCCCTCTGTCATTCTCTCTCTCCTCCCCCCTCTGTCCTTCTCTCTCTCCTCCTCCTCTGTCCTTCTCTCTCTCTCTCCTCCCTCCTCTCTCCTTCTCTCTCCTCCCTCCTCTGTCATTCTCTCTCTCCTCCCCCATCTGTCCTTCTCTCTCTCCTCCCTCCTCTGTCCTTCTCCCTCTCTCCTCCCCCTCTGTCAATCTCTCTCTCCTCCTCCTCTATCATTCTCTCTCTCCTACCCTTTCTTTCTCATTCTCTCCAACCCCCCCCCCCCGTCTCACGTCTCACATCTCCCGGCCCTCTCTCAGCCCTGACCTGACTGTGCTTCAGATTCTAACACCATGAACCAGGTCTCCCACGAACCAGGTCTCCCACGAACAAGGTCTCCCACGAAACAGGTCTCCCATGAACCAGGTCTCCCTTGAGAGGTTGTTTATCTCTCTGGGACTCTCTGGTTTAAATAAAGAACTATTATCATGTTTAAACTCTTGTTCGGGTCTCCTCCATCGACCTGTCTGAGTATATTAGTTTATTCAGACTGTGAGGAATGGGAGAAAAGGAGTATGGTACTGGTGGTCCCAGTACTTTGTGCTTGCGTCCCAAATTGCACCCTAATCCCCTTTAGTGCACTACTTTTGACCAGGGCCCATAGGGTCTCTAATCAAAAGTAGTGCACTATATAGGAAATAGGGTGCCATTTGGTGTGCTGCCTGTCTCATAGAGAGCTATAACTACACTATCAGTACTGGCAGTACCCTCTGCTCTCCTCTTGCTTGATTATTTTACTAATCCAGGATAGACCTTCCCTGCTCTTCTCTTGTTTGATTATTTTACTAATCCAGGATAGACCTTCCCTGCTCTTCTCTTGTTTGATTATTTTACTAATACTATTATTTTATTATTCTC
Organism: Oncorhynchus masou masou; assembly: GCF_036934945.1. Classification (NCBI taxonomy): domain Eukaryota; kingdom Metazoa; phylum Chordata; class Actinopteri; order Salmoniformes; family Salmonidae; genus Oncorhynchus; species Oncorhynchus masou. The sequence continues at coordinate 113,380,307 of NC_088235.1, forward strand.
TGACAATGACAGAGCAGATGAGAAAGTAAGTTGGGGGGGAGAGAGACAGAGAGAGACAGAGAGAGAGAGAGAGAGAGAGAGAGAGAGAGTGAGAGAGTGAGAGCGAGTGAGAGAGAGAGTGAGAGAGTGAGAGAGAGAGAGAGAGAGACAGAGAGAGTGAGAGTGAGAGAGAGAGAGAGAGAGAGAAAGAGAGAGAGAGAGAGAGAGAGAGAGTGAGAGAGTGAGAGAGAGAGAGAGACAGAGAGAGAGAGACAGAGAAAGTGAGGGTGAGAGAGAGAGCGAGAGAGAGAGAGTGAGAGAGTGAGAGGGTGAGAGAGAGAGAGAGAATGAGAGAGAGAGAGAGAATGAGAGAGAAACACAAACACACCCTACAGAGCCCCATGACAGCAGCACAATTAGACCCAACCAAATCATGAGAAAACAAAAAGATAATTACTTGACACATTGGAAAGAATTAACAAAAAAACAGAGCAAACTAGAATGCTATTTGGCCCTACACAGAGAGTACACAGCGGCAGAATACCTGACCACTGTGACTGACCCAAAATTAAGGAAAGCTTTGACTATGTACAGACTCAGCGAGCATAGCCTTGCTATTGAGAAAGGCCGCCGTAGGCAGACATGGCTCTCAAGAGAAGACAGGCTATGTGCTCACTGCCCACAAAATGAGGTGGAAACTGAGCTGCACTTCCTAACCTCCTGCCCAATGTATGACCATATTAGAGAGACATATTTCCCTCAGATTACACAGATCCACAAAGAATTCGAAAACAAATCCAATTTTGAAAAACTCCCATATCTACTGGGTGAAATTCCACAGTGTGCCATCAGAGCAGCAAGATTTGTGACCTGTTGCCACGAGAAAAGGGCAACCAGTGAGGAACAAGCACCATTGTAAATACAACCCATATCTATGCTTATTTATTTTATCTTGTGTCCTTTCAAATTCGTACCTTGTAAAAACACTGTATATATATATATATAATATGACATTTTCAATGTCTTTATTGTTTTGAAACTTCTGTATGTGTGATGTCTACTGTTAATTTTTATTGTTTACCTTACTTGCTTTGGCAATGTTAACACATGTTTCCCATGCCAATAAAGCCCCTTGAATTGAATTGAATTGAATTGAATTGAGAGAGAGAGAGAGAGAGAGAGAGAGAGAGTGAGAGACAGTGCGAGAGTGAGAGAGAATGAGAGAGAGAGAGAGAGAGAGAGTGAGAGAGAGAGAGAGAGAGAGAGAGAGAGAGAGAGAGAGAGAGAGTGAGAGAGTGAGAGAGAGTGAGAGAGTGAGCGAGAATGAGAGAGAGAGAGAGAGAGAGAGAGAGAGAGTGAGAGAGAGAGAGAGAGTGAGAGAGTGAGAGTGAGAGTGAGAGAGAGAATGAGAGAAAGAGAGAGAGAGAGAGAGAGAGAGAGTGAGAGAGAGAGAGAGTGAGAGAGAGAGAGAGAGAGAGAGAGAGAGAGAGAGAGAGAGAGAACAGCTCTTGGTGTCATGAAATAGAAGAGCGAGTTAATCCCTAGTGTAAGTGAGACGGTTGGCTGGAGTGTTTATTATTGTTCATCCTGCTGAGGAGAGTGATGCTCCGATGGGACGGGACACGTTCCCCCTCTGACTCTCATCCACCCCTAAATGAAGTATGATGGGTTGGAAGAGGAGAGGAGGATTTTTTTAGAACATTAGAATTTATGAGAAGAAAACATCTTGTGTGGCCTGTATGAACATCGTGCCTCTCTCTTCTCCTCTCCACCTCCCTTCCTCCCCCTCATCCTCTCCTCCCTCTCTTCCTCGCTCTCCTCCAGTGGTGGAAAAATTACCCAATTGTCAAAATGACATATTTTCACAGTAAAAGTGAAAGTCACCCAGTAAAATAATACTTGAGTAAAAGTCTAAAAGCATTTGGTTTTAAATTTACTTAAAGTATCACAAGTAAATGTAATTGCTAAAATATACAGATCATTCGGAAAGTATTCAGAGCCCTTTTCCTTTTTCTACGTTTTGTTACGTTACAACCTTGTTCTAAAATGGATTAAATAAAACATTTTCCTCATCAATCTACCCACAATACCCCATAATGACATCACAATACCCCATAATGACATCACAATACCGCATAATGACATCACAATACCCCATAATGACATCACAATACCCCATAATGACATCACAATACCCCAGAATGACATCACAATACCCCAGAATGACATCACAATACCCCATAATGACATCACAATACCCCAGAATGACATCACAATACCCCAGAATGACATTGATGTGATGTCATTATTGGGTATTGTGATGTCATTCTTGGGTATTGTGATGTCATTATTGGGTATTGTGATGTCATTCTTGGGTATTGTGATGTCATTATTGGGTATTGTGATGTCATTATTGGGTATTGTTTGTAGATTGACGATGGGGGAAAAAAAACAATTTAATCCATTTTTACAAAAAGGCTGTAACGAAACAAAATGTTGAAAAAGTCAAGGGGTCTGACTACTTACAGAATGCACCGTAATTAAGTAATAATTGTATATACATGTCTTATATTAATTAAGCAAACCAGAAGGCACAATTTTCTTATTTGATTTACTTACAGATGGCCAGGGGTGTCACGTCAACACTCAGACATCATTTACAAACAAGGCATTTGTTTAGTGAGTCCACCAGATCAGAGACAGTAGGGATGACCAGGGATGTTCTCTGTTTAGTGAGTCCTCCAGATCAGAGGCTGTAGGGATGACCAGGGATGTTCTCTGTTTAGTGAGTCCTCCAGATCAGAGGCTGTAGGGATGACCAGGGATGTTCTCTGTTTAGTGAGTCCTCCAGATCAGAGGCTGTAGGGATGACCAGGGATGTTCTCTGTTTAGTGAGTGCTCCAGATCAGAGGCTGTAGGGATGACCAGGGATGTTCTCTGTTTAGTGAGTCCTCCAGATCAGAGGCAGTAGGGATGACCAGGGATGTTCTCTGTTTAGTGAGTCCTCCAGATCAGAGGCTGTAGGGATGACCAGGGATGTTCTCTGTTTAGTGAGTCCTCCAGATCAGAGACAGTAGGGATGACCAGGGATGTTCTCTGTTTAGTGAGTCCTCCAGATCAGAGGCTGTAGGGATGACCAGGGATGTTCTCTGTTTAGTGAGTGCTCCAGATCAGAGGCTGTAGGGATGACCAGGGATGTTCTCTGTTTAGTGAGTCCTCCAGATCAGAGGCTGTAGGGATGACCAGGGATGTTCTCTGTTTAGTGAGTCCTCCAGATCAGAGGCAGTCGGGATGACCAGGGATGTTCTCTGTTTAGTGAGTCCTCCAGATCAGAGACAGTAGGGATGACCAGGGATGTTCTCTGTTTAGTGAGTCCTCCAGATCAGAGGCTGTAGGGATGACCAGGGATGTTCTCTGTTTAGTGAGTCCACCAGATCAGAGGCTGTAGGGATGACCAGGGATGTTCTCTGTTTAGTGAGTCCTCCAGATCAGAGGCTGTAGGGATGACCAGGGATGATATCTGTTTAGTGAGTGCTCCAGATCAGAGGCTGTAGGGATGACCAGGGATGTTCTCTGTTTAGGGAGTCCTCCAGATCAGAGGCAGTAGGGATGACCAGGGATGTTCTCTGTTTAGTGAGTCCTCCAGATCAGAGGCTGTAGGGATGACCAGGGATGTTCTCTGTTTAGTGAGTCCGCCAGATCAGAGGCAGTAGGGATGACCAGGAATGTTCTCTGTTTAGTGAGTCCTCCAGATCAGAGGCAGTAGTGATGACCAGGGATGTTCTCTGTTTAGTGAGTCCACCAGATCAGAGTCAGTAGGGATGACCAGGGATGTTCTCTGTTTTGGAAGTCCTCCAGATCAGAGGCAGTAGGGATGACCAGGGATGTTCTCTGTTTAGGGAGTCCTCCAGATCAGAGACAGTAGGGATGACCAGGGATGTTCTCTGTTTAGGGAGGGTCATCCCTCCTCAGTCCTTCCCTCTCTTCTCCCTCCTCTCTCCCTCCTCCTCTCTCCCTCCTCCTCCCTCTCTCCTCCCTCCTCCTCCCTCCTCCTCCCTCCTTCCCTCTCTTCTCCCTCCTCTCTCCCTCCTCCTCCCTCCTCTTTCTTTCCTCCTCCCTCCGCCTCCCTCCCTCCTCCTCCCCCTCCTTTCCTCTATTCTCCCTCTCTCCTCCCTCCTCTCACCATCTGCCTCCCTCCTCCTCCCTCCCTCCTTCCCTCTCTTCTCCCTCTATCCTCCCTCCTCTCTCCCTCCGCCTCCCTCCTCTCTCCCTCTCTCCTCCCTCCTCCCTCCTCTCTCCCTCCTCCTCCCTCCCTTCTTCCCTCTCTTCTTCCTCTCTCCTCTCTCCTCTCTCCCTCCGCCTCCCTCCTCTCTCCCTCTCTCCTCTCTCCCTCTCTCCTCCCTCCTCTCTCCCTCCTCCTCCCTCCCTTCTTCCCTCTCTTCTTCCTCTCTCCTCTCTCCTCTCTCCCTCCGCCTCCCTCCTCTCTCCCTCTCTCCTCTCTCCTCTCTCCCTCTCTCCTCTCTCCCTCTCTCCTCCCTCCTCTTCTCGCTCATCTCTCCCTCCTCTCTCCCTCTCTCCTCCCTCCTCTCTCCCTCTCTCCTCCCTCCTCTTCTCGCTCATCTCTCCCTCCTCCTCCCTCCTCTCCTCCCGCCTCCTGTCCTCCTTTCCTTTCCTTCCCCTCCTCCACCTCTCCCTCATTCCTCCTCCCTCATCCCCAGTTGGTCCCTTCTGAAAAAGTAAAGGATTCTTCACACCATGAGACACAGGCAGGCAGCAGGGAAACGTGTTGCTCCCTCCTCCCTCCTCTGCCCTCCCTCCTCTGCCCTCCCTCCCTCCTCTGCCCTCCCTCCTCTGCCCTCCCTCCTCCCTCCTCTGCCCTCCCTCCCTCCTCTGCCCTCCCTCCTCTGCCCTCCCTCCCTCCTCTGCCCTCCCTCCTCTGCCCTCCCTCCCTCCTCTGCCCTCCCTCCTCTGCCCTCCCTCCCTCCTCCCTCCTCCCTCTTCCCCCTCCCTCCCTCCTCCCTCCTCCCTCTTCCCCCTCCCTCCCTCCCTCTCTCCTTCTTTCCTCACTCACTCTGGCTGCGCTGACACTACAACATTATGCCTCCAGATAACACTGACCAACGATATAGGTCCTATACGTGGAGAGAAAGCTAGAAGTATTCCATGCACCAATAACATTTGAATTTGAATTTGATTTGATGTCAGCTCTGAAGTTGAACGTAGTGTAGCGTTTACATTATCTGAAGGTAGAGGGTCCAATTACATGACTGCTGTCGCGTTTTCCCAATTGAAAATTAAAGTCCATGACAGATAGCATTTCATGGTGTATCGATGTCGACGCCGAGGGACTAGAAGCAAGTTCAGGGAATGAATACGTTTAATAAATCAATGAACAAAACAAGAAAAACAAACAGCGCACCGACATGAAACAGCAACAATGACGACTGGGGAAGAAACCAAAGGGAGGGACACATATAGGGAAGAAACCTAAGGGAGGGACACATATAGGGAAGGAACCAAAGGGAGGGACACATATAGGGAAGAAACCTAAGAGAGGGACACATATAGGGAAGGAACCAAAGGGAGGGACATATATAGGGAAGGAACCAAAGGGAATGACATATATAGGGAAGGAACCAAAGGGAGTGGCATATATAGGGAAGGAACCAAAGGGAGGGACATATATAGGGAAGGAACCAAAGGGAGTGACATATATAGGGAAGGAACCAAAGGGAGGGACATATATAGGGAAGGAACCAAAGGGAGGGACATATATAGGGAAGGAACCAAAGGGAGAGACATATATAGGGAAGGAACCAATGGGAGTGACATATATAGGGAAGGAACCAATGGGAGTGACATATATAGGGAAGGAACCAAAGGGAGGGACATATATAGGGAAGGAACCAAAGGGAGAGACATATATAGGGAAGGAACCAAAGGGAGGGACATATATAGGGAAGGAACCAAAGGGAGGGACATATATAGGGAAGGAACCAAAGGGAGGGACATATATAGGGAAGGACCCAAAGGGAGGGACACATAAAGGGCAGGTAATCAAGTAGGTGATGGAGTCCAGGTCAGTGTCATTATGCGAGTAATGCAGGTGACAGGTGTGCGCCCAAACGAGCAGCCTAGTGACCTGTGCCATGGCTCCTCCTTGTTTCTTGTCTCTCTGTTCATCCTGTCATCTCCTCCTCCCTCGTGGTCCTGCTTGGTGGAGGGTCTCCGGCGGGATCTCTCGGAGGTGGAGGATGGTCGTGATACGGGGCAGAGGGAGCTGTTCGAGGCCCTGTTCGAGGCCTTGTTATATATATCCATGTTATTTTCTACTTCCTGTCTATAGCCATGTTATTTTCTGCTCCCTGTATATAGCCATGTTATTTTCTACTTCCTGTCTATAGCCATGTTATTTTCTACTTCCTGTATATAACCATGTTATTTTCTACTTCCTGTATATATCCATGTTATTTTCTACTTCCTGTATATAACCATGTTATTTTCTACTTCCTGTATATAGCCATGTTATTTTCTACTTCCTGTATATAGCCATGTTATTTTCTACTTCCTGTATATAGCCATGTTATTTTCTACTTCCTGTACATAGCCATGTTATTTTCTACTTCCTGTATATATCCATGTTATTTTCTACTTCCTGTATATAACCATGTTATTTTCTACTTCCTGTATATAACCATGTTATTTTCTACTTCCTGTATATAGCCATATTATATTCTACTCCCTGTATATAACCATGTTAATGTCTACTCCCTGTTTATAACCATGTTATTGTCTACTCCCTGTTTACACTGTTTATCTTCCCGCAGAACAATCTCTTTAGTGTACCGATTCTTCATCTTGGATTGAGTGGTATATTCAGGTAACTTCCAATGGAAAGAAAACTCTTCAGTAAACCAGGGATACAAAGTGTATTGAAAGAAGGTGATTCCAACACTTTGTGATTCCCTAAGTTAAGTAATCCATTAAAACATCCCATCATGCTTAGGGTCATGTGTAAAAATGGACAGTTGCCCGTTATTTTGGGTCATCCCCACTGATTGTATTAATCTCTTTAGTTGTTGACTATCTTGGGTCATTCCCACTGATTGTATTAATCTCTTTAGTTGTTGACTATCTTGGGTCATTCCCACTGATTGTATTAATCTATTTTGTTGTTGACTATCTTGGGTCATTCCCACTGATTGTATTAATCTCTTTAGTTGTTGGCTGTCTTGGGCCATTCCCACTGATTGTATTAATCTCTTTAGTTGTTGACTGTCTTGGGTCATTCCCACTGATTGTATTAATCTCTTTAGTTGTGGACAAGATATATATAGACAAGATTCAGATTGAGAATACTCTGCGGTGTGAAAATATGATCACTTTGGTGAAAGAACAGCTGTGAATGCCCGGCTATGAAAAGCAAAGTGACATTTACTCCTGAGGTGCTGACCTGTTGCACCCTCGACAACCACTGTGATTATTATTTTTTGACCCTGCTGGTCATCTAGGAACGTTTGAACATCTTGGAGAACAATCTGGCCTTAATGGCCATTTACTGCTATAGTCTCCACCCGGCACAGCCAGAAGAAGACTGGCCACCCCTCAGAGCCTGGTTCCTCTCCACCCGGCACAGCCAGAAGAGGACTGGCCACCCCTCAGAGCCTGGTTCCTCTCTACCCGGCACAGCCAGAAGAGGACTGGCCACCCCTCAGAGCCTGGTTCCTCTCCACCCGGCACAGCCAGAAGAAGACTGGCCACCACTCAGAGCCTGGTTCCTCTCTACCCCGTACAGCCAGAAGAGGACTGGCCACCCCTCAGTTCCTGGTTCCTCTCTACCCAGTACAGCCAGAAGAGGACTGGCCACCCCTCAGAGCCTGGTTCCTCTCCACCCGGCACAGCCAGAGGAAGACTGGCCACCCCTCAGAGCCTGGTTCCTCTCCACCCGGTACAGCCAGAAGAAGACTGGCCACCCCTCAGAGCCTGGTTCCTCTCCACCCGGCACAGCCAGAGGAAGACTGGCCACCCCTCAGAGCCTGGTTCCTCTCCACCCGGCACAGCCAGAAGAAGACTGGCCACCCCTCAGAGCCTGGTTCCTCTCCACCCGGTACAGCCAGAAGAAGACTGGCCACCCCTCAGAGCCTGGTTCCTCTCCACCCGGCACAGCCAGAAGAGGACTGGCCACCACTCATAGCCTGGTTCCTCTCCTCCCGGCACAGCCAGAAGAGGCCTGGCCACCCCTCATAGCCTGGTTCCTCTCTAGGTTTCTTCCTAGGTTCTGGCCTTTCTAGGGAGTTTTTCCTAGCCACGGTCCTCTATATCTGCATTGCTTGCTGTTTGGGGGTTTTAGGCTGGGTTTCTGTACAACACATCTGCTGATGTCACAAAGGGTTTAATAAATAAATGTGATTGATTGACTGTGCAGCCTGAGGCTAGGAACAGAGCTCAAGTTTTCCCCCACAAATCTTCAATAGCCTATAGTAGCATGCAGCCCCATATACTGTATTGATTTCTGAGACATTCTAAGGTTTGTATCATTCACAACTAAAGTTGCCAAATAACTCTAAATCTAGAATATAGGGCCTGTTTCAAATTATCACTTTTATGTTCAACATAGCCACTCATTCCAGAATTGGAGAACGAGCTAAGTTCAATTACATTCTTCTTACAATAAAATCATATAAAAATAAAATAATATCACAGGACTTCAAATTCAAATTTCAAATTCAGTTAAATGAACTAATCTACAGTCTATAACCAGATAACATACAGTATCTAGTCTGATAAATGAACAGTCTATGACCAGATAACATACAGTATCTAGTCTGATAAATGAACAGTCTATAGCCAGATAACATACAGTATCGAGTCTGATAAATGAACAGTCTATAACCAGATAACATACAGTATCGAGTCTGATAAATGAACAGTCTATAACCAGATAACATACAGTATCTAGTCTGATAAATGAACTAGTCTACAGTCTATAGCCAGATAACATACAGTATCTAGTCTGATAAATGAACAGCCTATAGCCAGATAACATACAGTCTATAGCCAGATAACATACAGTATCTAGTCTGATAAATGAACAGCCTATAGCCAGATAACATACAGTATCTAGTCTGATAAATGAACAGTCTATAGCCAGATAACATACAGTCTATAGCCAGATAACATACAGTATCTAGTCTGATAAATGAACAGCCTATAGCCAGATAACATACAGTATCTAGTCTGATAAATGAACAGTCTATAGCCAGATAACATACAGTCTATAGCCAGATAACATACAGTATCTAGTCTGATAAATGAACAGTCTATAGCCAGATAACATACAGTCTATAGCCAGATAACATACAGTATCTAGTCTGATAAATGAACAGCCTATAGCCAGATAACATACAGTATCTAGTCTGATAAATGAACAGTCTATAGCCAGATAACATACAGTATCTAGTCAGATAAATGAACAGCCTATAGCCAGATAACATACAGTATCTAGTCTGATAAATGAACAGCCTATAGCCAGATAACATACAGTCTATAGCCAGATAACATACAGTCTATAGCCAGATAACATACAGTATCTAGTCTGATAAATGAACAGTCTATAGCCAGATAACATACAGTATCTAGTCTGATAAATGAACTAGTCTATAGCCAGATAACATACAGTATCTAGTCAGATAAATGAACAACCTATAGCCAGATAACATACAGTATCTAGTCTGATAAATGAACAGTCTATAGCCAGATAACATACAGTATCTAGTCTGATAAATGAACAGCCTATAACCAGATAACATACAGCCTATAGCCAGATAACATACAGTATCTAGTCTGATAAATGAACAGTCTATAGCCAGATAACATACAGTATCTAGTCTGATAAATGAACTAGTCTATAGTCTATAGCCAGATAACATACAGTATCTAGTCTGATAAATGAACAGTCTATAGCCAGATAACATACAGTATCTAGTCAGATAAATGAACTAGTCTATAGTCTATAGCCAGATAACATACAGTATCTAGTCTGATAAATGAACAGTCTATAGCCAGATAACATACAGTATCTAGTCTGATAAATGAACAGCCTATAGCCAGATAACATACAGTCTATAGCCAGATAACATACAGTCTATAGCCAGATAACATACAGTATCTAGTCTGATAAATGAACAGTCTATAGCCAGATAACATACAGTATCTAGTCTGATAAATGAACTAGTCTATAGCCAGATAACATACAGTATCTAGTCAGATAAATGAACAACCTATAGCCAGATAACATACAGTATCTAGTCTGATAAATGAACAGTCTATAGCCAGATAACATACAGTATCTAGTCTGATAAATGAACAGTCTATAGCCAGATAACATACAGTCTATAGCCAGATAACATACAGTATCTAGTCTGATAAATGAACAGTCTATAGCCAGATAACATACAGTATCTAGTCTGATAAATGAACAGCCTAAAGCCAGATAACATACAGTATCTAGTCTGATAAATGAACAGTCTATAGCCAGATAACATACAGTATCTAGTCTGATAAATGAACAGCCTATAGCCAGATAACATACAGTATCTAGTCTGATAAATGAACAGTCTATAGCCAGATAACATACAGTATCTAGTCAGATAAATGAACAACCTATAGCCAGATAACATACAGTCTATAACCAGATAACATACAGTATCTAGTCTGATAAATGAACAGTCTATAGCCAGATAACATACAGTATCTAATCTGATAAATGAACAGCCTAAAGCCAGATAACATACAGTATCTAGTCTGATAAATGAACAGCCTATAGCCAGATAACATACAGTATCTAGTCAGATAAATGAACAACCTATAGCCAGATAACATACAGTCTATAACCAGATAACATACAGTATCTAGTCTGATAAATGAACAGTCTATAGCCAGATAACATACAGTATCTAATCTGATAAATGAACAGTCTATAGCCAGATAACATACAGTCTATAGCCAGATAACATACAGTATCTAGTCTGATAAATGAACAACCTATAGCCAGATAACATACAGTATCTAGTCAGATAAATGAACAGCCTATAGCCAGATAACATACAGTATATAGTCTGATAAATGAACAACCTATAGCCAGATAACATACAGTATCTAGTCAGATAAATGAACAGCCTATAGCCAGATAACATACAGTATCTAGTCTGATAAATGAACAGTCTAAAGCCAGATAACATACAGTATCTAGTCTGATAAATGAACAGCCTATAGCCAGATAACATACAGTCTATAACCAGATAACATACAGTCTATAACCAGATAACATACAGTATCTAGTCTGATAAATGAACAGTCTATAGCCAGATAACATACAGTATCTAGTCTGATAAATGAACAGTCTATAGCCAGATAACATACAGTATCTAGTCAGATAAATGAACAACCTATAGCCAGATAACATACAGTCTATAACCAGATAACATACAGTATCTAGTCTGATAAATGAACAGTCTATAGCCAGATAACATACAGTATCTAGTCAGATAACATACAGTATCTAGTCTGATAAATGAACAGTCTATAGCCAGATAACATACAGTATCTAGTCAGATAAATGAACAGTCTATAGCCAGATAACATACAGTATCTAGTCTGATAAATGAACAGCCTATAGCCAGATAACATACAGTATCTAGTCTGATAAATGAACAGCCTATAGCCAGATAACATACAGTATCTAGTCTGATAAATGAACAGCCTATAGCCAGATAACATACAGTATCTAGTCTGATAAATGAACAGCCTATAGCCAGATAACATACAGTATCTAGTCTGATAAATGAACAGCCTATAGCCAGATAACATACAGTATCTAGTCTGATAAATGAACAGCCTATAGCCAGATAACATACAGTATCTAGTCTGATAAATGAACAGTCTATAACCAGATAACATACAGTATCTAGTCTGATAAATGAACAGTCTATAGCCAGATAACATACAGTATCTAATCTGATAAATGAACAGTCTATAGCCAGATAACATACAGTCTATAACCAGATAACATACAGTATCTAGTCTGATAAATGAACAGTCTATAGCCAGATAACATACAGTATCTAGTCTGATAAATGAACAGTCTATAGCCATATAACATACAGCCTATAGCCAGATAACATACAGCCTATAGCCAGATAACATACAGTATCTAGTCTGATAAATGAACAGTCTATAGCCAGATAACATACAGTATCTAGTCTGATAAATGAACTAGTCTACAGCCAGATAACATACAGTCTATAGCCAGATAACATACAGTATCTAGTCTGATAAATGAACAGTCTATAGCCAGATAACATACAGTATCTAGTCTGATAAATGAACAGTCTATAGCCAGATAACATACAGTATCTAGTCTGATAAATGAACAGTCTATAGCCAGATAACATACAGTATCTAGTCTGATAAATGAACAGCCTATAGCCAGATAACATACAGTATCTAGTCTGATAAATGAACTAGTCTATAGCCAGATAACATACAGTCTATAGCCAGATAACATACAGTATCTAGTCTGATAAATGAACAGTCTATAGCCAGATAACATACAGTATCTAGTCTGATAAATGAACAGTCTATAGCCAGATAACATACAGTATCTAGTCTGATAAATGAACAGTCTATAGCCAGATAACATACAGTATCTAGTCAGATAAATGAACTAGTCTATAGCCAGATAACATACAGTATCTAGTCTGATAAATGAACAGTCTATAGCCAGATAACACACAGTATCTAATCTGATAAATGAACAGCCTATAGCCAGATAACATACAGTATCTAGTCTGATAAATGAACAGCCTATAGCCAGATAACATACAGTATCTAGTCTGATAAATGAACAGCCTATAGCCAGATAACATACAGTATCTAGTCAGATAAATGAACAGCCTATAGCCAGATAACATACAGTATCTAGTCAGATAAATGAACAGCCTATAGCCAGATAACATACAGTCTATAACCAGATAACATACAGTATCTAGTCTGATAAATGAACAGCCTATAGCCAGATAACATACAGTCTATAGCCAGATAACTGACTGTAGACCAACTCATATACTGTTCTTCTGAAATACATTTTCTTCATATCATAATGTTTCTTCAGACCTGACTAAAATAAATAATGGATTTATCGTGATATTATTAAAATTATTTATTAGACTGTATATGTAGCATTGTAGATGCCCCAAAGGCATGTGTCAGCTTGTAAGCGTGGAGGCTTGGAGATGATAAACTTGTTTATGTTAATCATTGGTCAATTGCCGACCGGCAGTCTTTTGCGTGACAATAATCGTCTGTCAAATTTTTATGACCACAACAGCCCTACTCAGGAACATTCAATGTCGTCTTGGTAAGCAACTCCAGTGTATATTTAACCTTGTGTTTTGGTTATTGTCCTGCTGAAAGGTGAATTTGTCTCCCGGTGTCTGGTGGAAAGCAATCTGAACCTGGTTTTCCTCTGGGATTTATGACCAGAGCCCTATGTGGTGAATTCCAAATGGCTATCTGCTATGTAATGCCTGGTGAAAAGTAGTGCCCTCTATTCCCTATGTAGTGCCTGGTGAAAAGTAGTGCACCCTATTCCCTATGTAGTGCCTGGTGAAAAGTAGTGCACCCTATTCCCTATGTAGTGCCTGGTGAAAAGTAGTGCACCCTATTCCCTATGACCTACCTGATGAAAAGTAGTGCACCCTATTCCCTATGACCTACCTGATGAAAAGTATTGGCACTTGGGACTCAACCTGAGTGACTGGGAATAAGGAGGGCTCACAAAGGACATACACCAAGCCCTGGTGTAAAACATAAAGGATGGCAAGCCCTGGTGTAAAACATAAAGGATGGCAAGCCCTGGTGTAAAACATAAAGGATGGCAAGCCCTGGTGTAAAACATAAAGGATGGCAAGCCCTGGTGTAAAACATAAAGGATGGCAAGCCCTGGTGTAAAACATAAAAGATGGCAAGCCCTGGTGTAAAACATAAAGGATGGCAAGCCCTGGTGTAAAACATAAAGGATGGCAAGCCCTGGTGTAAAACATAAAGGATGGCAAGCCCTGGTGTAAACCTAAAGGATGGCAAGCCCTGGTATAAACCTAAAGGATGGCAAGCCCTGGTGTAAACCTAAAGGATGGCAAGCCCTGGTGTAAACCTAAAGGATGGCAAGCCCTGGTGTAAACCTAAAGGATGGCAAGCCCTGGTGTAAACCTAAAGGATGGCAAGCCCTGGTGTAAACCTAAAGGATGGCAAGCCCTGGTGTAAACCTAAAGGATGGCAAGCCCTGGTGTAAACCTAAAGGATGGCAAGCCCTGGTGTAAAACCTAAAGGATGGCAAACCCTGGTGTAAACCTAAAGGATGGCAAGCCCTGGTGTAAACCTAAAGGATGGCAAGCCCTGGCGTAAACCTAAAGGATGGCAAGCCCTGGTGTAAAACCTAAAGGATGGCAAGCCCTGGTGTAAACCTAAAGGATGGCAAGCCCTGGTGTAAACCTAAAGGATGGCAAGCCCTGGTGTAAACCTAAAGGATGGCAAGCCCTGGTGTAAAACCTAAAGGATGGCAAGCCCTGGTGTAAACCTAAAGGATGGCAAGCCCTGGTGTAAAACCTAAAGGATGGCAAGCCCACCTCAAGCTGAACCTCGGCAAGACGGAGCTGCTCTTCCTCCCGGGGAAGGACTGCCCGTTCCATGATCTCGCCATCACGGTTGACAACTCCATTGTGTCCTCCTCCCAGAGCACTAAGAACCTTGGCGTGATCCTGGACAACACCCTGTCGTTCTCAACCAACATCATGGCGGTGGCCCGTTCCTGTAGGTTCATGCTCTACAACATCCGCAGAGTACGACCCTGCCTCACACAGGAAGCGGCGCAGGTCCTAATCCAGGCACTTGTCATCTCCCGTCTGGATTACTGCAACTCGCTGTTGGCTGGGCTCCCTGCCTGTGCCATTAAACCCCTACAACTCATCCAGAACGCCGCAGCCCATCTGGTGTTCAACCTTCCCAAGTTCTCTCACGTCACCCCGCTCCTCCGCTCTCTCCACTGGCTTCCAGTTGAAGCTCGCATCCGCTACAAGACCATGGTGCTTGCTTACGGAGCTGTGAGGGGAACGGCACCGCAGTACCTCCAGGCTCTGATCAGGCCCTACACCCAAGCAAGGGCACTGCGTTCATCCACCTCTGGCCTGCTCACCTCCCTACCATTGAGGAAGTACAGTTCCCGCTCAGCCCAGTCAAAACTGTTCGCTGCTCTGGCCCCCCAATGGTGGAACAAACTCCCTCACGACGCCAGGACAGCGGAGTCAATCACCACCTTCCGGAGACACCTGAAACCCCACCTCTTCAAGGAATACCTAGGATAGGATAAGTAATCCTTCTCACCACCCCCCCTTAATGATTTAGATGCACTATTGTAAAGTGGCTGTTCCACTGGATGTCAGAAGGTGAATTCACCAATTTGTAAGTCGCTCTGGATAAGAGCGTCTGTTAAATGACTTAAATGTAAATGTAATGTAAATGTTTACACCAGGGCTTGCCATCCTTTAGGTTTTACACCAGGGCTTGCCATCCTTTAGGTTTTACACCAGGGCTTGCCATCCTTTAGGTGTAAAACCTAAAGGATGGCAAGCCCTGGTGTAAACATAAAGGATGGCAAGCCCCGGTGTAAAACCTAAAGATAAGGCAATCCCTGGTGTAAAACCTAAAGGATGGCAAGACCTGGTGTAAACCTAAAGGATGACAAGACCTGGTGTAAACATAAAGGATGGCAAGACCTGGTGTAAAACCTAAAGGATAAGGCAATCCCTGGTGTAAACCTAAAGGATGGCAAGCCCTGGTGTAAAACCTAAAGGATAAGGCAATCCCTGGTGTAAAACCTAAAGGATGGCAAGCCCTGGTGTAAAACCTAAAGGATAAGGCAAGCCCTGGTGTAAACCTAAAGGATGGCAAGCACTGGTGTAAAACCTAAAGGATGGCAAGCCCTGGTGTAAACCTAAAGGATGGCAAGCCCTGGTGTAAACCTAAAGGATGGCAAGACCTGGTGTAAACATAAAGGATGGTAGCTCTCCAGGAACAAGGATGGCAAGCCCTGGTGTAAAAACTAAAGGATGGCAAGCCCTGGTGTAAACCTAAAGGATGGCAAGCCCTGGTGAAAACCTAAAGGATGGCAAGCCCTGGTGTAGACCTAAAGGATGGCAAGCCCTGGTGTAAACCTAAAGGATGGTAGCTCTCCAGGAACAAGGATGGCAAGCCCTGGTGTAAAACCTAAAGGATGGCAGCTCTCCAGGAACAAGGATGACAAGCCCTGGTGTAAACCTAAAGGATGGCAACTCTCCAGGAACAAGGACGGCAAGCCCTGGTGTAAAACCTAAAGGATAAGGCAAGCCCTGGTGTAAACCTAAAGGATGGCAAGCCCTGGTGTAAACCTAAAGGATTGCAAGCCCTGGTGTAAAACCTAAAGGATGGCAAGCCCTGGTGTACACCTAAAGGACGGCAAGCCCTGGTGTAAACCTAAAGGATGTCAAGACTGTCAGGACCCGGTTACGAACCTGGGTCTCCGGAGTGAGAAGCAGTCACTTAATCAACTGAGCCACGAATAGTCAGCAGAACCCAGAAGATGAGGCAGACACAGCAGTACTTAAGACGGTGTATTTAATAAAGTAAAAAGGAGAAGTCCTTCAATACAAAAATGGCAAATCCAAAAGGTGGTAGGAATAGCACAAAAAAAGCCTCAAGAGATACTCAAAAACAGAATTCCACAAGAGCATCCACCGGAATCGACAAGAATACACAGAACACTAGGGCTGGGTGCTAACATACAAACACAGAGCACAGAACTGAGGGAAACTAAGGGTTTAAATACAATCAGGGGAAACGAGGCACAGGTGCAAATAATAATGGGGAACAAGGGAAAAAACATAAGGTCAAAAAGCACAATGGGGGCATCTAGTGACCAAAACCCGGAACAACCCTGGCCAAATCCTGACAGAATCCCCCCCCTAGGAACGGCTCATGACGTTCCTACCAGCTCTCTCAGGGTGGAGGGCCCTGAACTGACGAATGAGGTCAGGGTCCAGGATGTCTTTGGCAGGAACCCAAGAGCGTTCCTCGGGACCGTAGCCTTCCCAGTCCACCAGATACTGCCAGGACCGCTGCACCCGGCGGGAATCCAGTATCCGATGGACGGTATAAGCCGGCTGGCCTCCAATGACACGAGGCGGAGGGGGAGGTCTGTCTGCCGGGACAAGGGGAGAAAAAACAACAGGTTTTAACAATGAAATGTGAAATGTGGGATTAATCTTAAGGGATCTGGGTAAGTGTAGGCGATAAGAAACTGGGTTAACTCTCCTGGCAACCTTGAAGGGACCGATGTATTTTTGGGACAGCTTGCGAGACTCCACCCGTAGAGGTAAGTCTCTTGTGGAGAGCCAGACTCTCTGGCCGGGGCGCAGGGTAGGCCCGGGACGGCGACGTCTGTTGGCTTGTTGTTGGTACCTCTGTGAGGAACGCATAAGATTAAGACGGGTCTTCCTCCACATAAGCCGACAGCGTCTGATGAACTTCAAGGCTGAAGGCACTCTGACTTCTGCCTCCTGGTCCGGGAACAATGGAGGAGCATAGCCAAACTGACACTCGTGCGGGGACATACCAGTGGAGGAGGAGCGCAAGGTGTTGTGCGCGTATTCGGCCCAAACAATAAAGGATGACCATGTGGACGGGTTGTCACGAGTCATACATCGGAGGGTGGTTTCCAGCTCTTGATTCATCCTCTCAGTTTGGCCGTTGGACTCCGGATGGTACCCTGAAGATAGACTGGCAGAAGCCCCCATGAGTTGGCAGAAGGCCTTCCAAAACCTTGAGGCGAACTGGGGACCTCTGTCAGAAACCATATCTTGAGGAATGCCGAAGACTCGGAACACATGATTAATTACCAACTCAGCCGTTTCCTTGGCAGAAGGTAACTTAGTCAGAGGGACGAACCTGGCCGCCTTTGAAAACCTGTCGATTATGACTAGGATAGTAGTATTGCCATGGGATGGAGGAAGTCCAGTAATAAAGTCCAATGAGATATGGGACCAGGGTCTGTGGGGAACAGGTAAAGGGTGAAGGAGTCCTTGAGGGCGGAGGTGAAAAGATTTGCCCTGGCAGCACACGGGACAGGCATTGACGAAAGTGGCAACGTCTTCTCTTATGGTAGGCCACCAGAACTTACGCTGGATGAACTCCAAGGTGCGACCTACGCCCGGATGACAGGTGAAGCGAGAGGAGTGCCCCCACAGAAGGACCTGAGTCCTCACTGCCTTGGGGACAAACAACCGATTGGCAGGACCTCCTTTCGGGTCCGGTTCGCTAGCTTGAGCACGTCTCACGGTATCCTCAACTTGCCACGAGATCGGAGCCACAATCTTAGCAGCAGGAAGGACAGGCATGTCCGTGTCATCTCGAATGGCAGGAGCGTAGACTCGGGACAGGGCATCCGGTTTGAGATTCTTCGACCCGGGCCGATAGGTTAGGATAAACTGGAATCGATTGAAGAAAAGAGACCATCTAGCTTGTCTAGAGTTCAACCGCTTCGCCTGCTGGATATACTCCAGATTTTTGTGGTCCGTAAACACTTGAAACGGGTGAGAAGCCCCCTCGAGCCAGTGTCTCCATTCCTTCAATGCCATCTTAACCGCTAGGAGTTCACGATCCTCCACATCGTAGTTCCTCTCAGTCGGGGTAAGCCGGTGTGAGAAGAAAGCGCACGGATGAAGCTTCTTGTCTTCACCCCTCTGAGACAGGACAGCTCCAACACCAACCTCTGATGCGTCTACCTCCACCACAAATGGTTCATCCGTAGTCGGTAGTATCAGGATGGGAGCAGAGAACGCGCTGCTTGAGTCCTTGGAAGGCCGTCTCAGCTTCTCTTCCCCACAAAAACCTTGCATTGCCACCCTTGGTTAAAGCTGAGAGAGGGGCTGCCACCAAGCTGAAGTTCTTGATGAACTTGCGGTAAAAGTTTGTGAAGCCCAGGAAACGCTGAACTTCCTTAACGGATTTGGGGGTGGGCCAATCCGCTACCGCCCCTACCTTCCTGGGGTCCATTTGGACTCGACCGGGTTCCACTACAAATCCCAGGAATTGTACTCGGGATGAATGGAATTCACATTTTTCCGGCTTAACGTACAGATGGCTGTCCAGGAGGCGTTTGAGTACTTGTCTGACATGCTTAGTGTGTTCTTGAAGGGAGCTCGAAAAGATGAGGATGTCATCCAAGTAAACGAACACAAATATGTTAAGCATATCCCTAAGCACATCGTTTATGAGCGCTTGGAACACCGCTGGGGCGTTGGTCAGGCCGAAGGGCATCACCAAGTATTCATAGTGACCAGTAGGCGTGTTGAAAGCGGTCTTCCACTCGTCACCAGGTCTGATCCGCACAAGATGGTATGCGTTCCGCAGGTCAAGCTTAGTGAAAACAACTGCTTCCTGGAGCAGCTCGAAGGCTGTGGCCATAAGGGGTAGCGGGTAACGGTTACGGACGGTTATGGCATTGAGTCCCCGGTAGTCGATGCAAGGACGTAATCCACCGTCTTTCTTGGCCACAAAGAAAAACCCTGCTCCCGCCGGGGAGGTGGATGGACGCATGAGGCCTGCTTCCAGAGCGTCCTTGATGTAGGTATCCATAGCAGCTCGTTCGGGTGGAGATAGGGAAAAGATCCGACCCCTGGGGGGGCAAGTGCCCGGAAACAGGTCGATGGGGCAATCGTAAGGTCTATGGGGTGGTAGCATGGTGGCCCTCTGTTTGCTAAACACCAGTTTGAGGTCATGGTAACACTCGGGAACTTGGGTCAGGTCGATGGATTCTAAAGACTCGGGAGTAGAACTCGGGGAATTCTGGAAAATACAAGTAGCTTGGCACGTAGGACCCCACTGCTTGATAGTGCCCACAGACCAGTCGATGTGAGGTTTATGGCTGTGAAGCCAGGGGTATCCAAGGACGAGAGGGAACTCGGAACAGGAGATCAAATGAAAGTTCATCAATTCCTGGTGTTGTGAAACTGAAAGTAGCAAGGAGGTAGTGACATGAGTGACAAGTCCAGATCCCAAAGGGCTTCCATCCAATGTAGTGACCCTCATGGGTTCACTTAGAGGTTCAGAGGGAACGCCATTCTCCTTCGCCCAGACACCATCCATGAAGTTACCTGCGGCTCCAGAGTCTACCAAGGCTTGAAGGTGAAGCTTGTGGTTGTCCCAGGAGAGGGTGACTGGAATGAGCAGACGGGAGTTGGACGGATGGGAGGAGGTTATGTTTCCCGTTACATTTCCCCCCGGTCTGTACGGGACAGAGCGTTTCCCTGGAGCCCGGGACACGTGGAACGGAAATGGCCCGGTTTGCCGCAATATAGACAGCGTCGCTCCTCATCCGGCGGTCTCTCTCAGCCTGGGAGATGCGTCCAATCTGCATGGGTTCCGATGGAGCCAGCGAGGATAAAGGTGGGGACTCGGAGCTGGGACTGATAGGGGCTAGAGGTCTACGGTTGAGTTCTCTCTCTCTCAGACGCTGGTCAATGCGTGAGGCCAACTTGATCAGGGACTCGAGATTGTCCGGTGGTTCCCGAGTGGCCAGTTCATCTTGGATAGTGTCGGAAATGCCTTTCAGAAAGCACACCGTGAGCGCCTCGTTGTTCCAGCCACTTGCTGCTGCCACCGTGCAGAACTGGATGGCATAGTCCGTCACGCTGCGCCAACCTTGGTGGAGAGTCAGGAGCTGTTTGGCTGACTCAGAACCACTGCTTGGGCCTTGAAACACTCGTTTGAATTCCTCAGCAAAGGCAGAGTAGCTGGCACAGCAGGAACTATGGGCATCCCACACAGCAGTAGCCCAGGCCAGGGCTTTTTCCGACAGCAGGGTGATGATATAAGCGATCTTAGACCGGTCGGTGGGAAACGACGAGGGTTGTAGCTCAAAGGAGAGAGAACATTGGGTGAGAAACCCTTTACAAGCACTTGGATCACCTGAGAACCGTTGGGGAGGTGGAAGACGAGGTTCAGCCAGGGGGTTAACTGCCATGGGTACGTGAATCTGATGTACTGGGACGAGAACTTTTGCCGGGGTAAGACGATCAGATATTTTGTCATGTCTTATTATGTCTGTTCCTGTCCTTTCTCTTCACTCTGTCTCTCTCTGCTGGTCTTATTAGGTTACCTTCTCTTTCTCTCCTTCTCCAGCTGTTCCTCATCTCCCCTAACTAGCTCGTTCACCCTTTCCCCACCTGTTCCCTTTTTCCCTCTGATTAGGTCTCTATTTCTCTCTCTGTTCCTGCTACTTTCGGTGTCAGATTCTCGTTTGTGTTTCTCATGCCAGAAGCAAGCTATCGTCTCGTTTGCTTCCTCCTAGTCCTATCCTGTCGGAGTCTGCCTGGCAGGTGCATCCTGTACACTACTAACTATCTTTTGTTTGCACCGTGTCCAGTTCATCATATGCTACGTGTGATCAGCTACCACCGTTCCTCTGTGACCCGCACCGACCCAGAGCGACCTGCAGCCTGTCGCCGCTACCCAGCTATTCATCAGAGGGACTTTATGTTTCATTTGTCGCCCTCTCTGCGGGTAGTCTATTGTGCCATTGACAACGTCGGAAGAGGATCTATGCCATTCCTGTTTTTTCATTAAAAGAACTCTGTTTCTGTTAAACCGCTTATGGGTCTTCACTCAAGTACATAACATATTTGCTTAATGGAAGTCAGCATCTCCGACAGAAGATGAGAATGTCTAGCCATTAAGGCCTCTTGCTGAACCAGGGCGGCTTCGTGGCGTTGGACAGTCTCCTGGTGGTGGGACAGCATGGCAAAAAGGTCCTGGGAACTGGCTGCCTCTGGGTTCATTTTTTGGCTCTGTGTTTCTGTCAGGACCCGGTTACGAACCTGGGTCTCCGGAGTGAGAAGCAGTCACTTAATCAACTGAGCCACGAATAGTCAGCAGAACCCAGAAGATGAGGCAGACACAGCAGTACTTAAGACGGTGTATTTAATAAAGTAAAAAGGAGAAGTCCTTCAATACAAAAATGGCAAATCCAAAAGGTGGTAGGAATAGCACAAAAAAAGCCTCAAGAGATACTCAAAAACAGAATTCCACAAGAGCATCCACCGGAATCGACAAGAATACACAGAATACTAGGGCTGGGTGCTAACATACAAACACAGAGCACAGAACTGAGGGAAACTAAGGGTTTAAATACAATCAGGGTAAACGAGGCACAGGTGCAAATAATAATGGGGAACAAGGGAAAAAACATAAGGTCAAAAAGCACAATGGGGGCATCTAGTGACCAAAACCCGGAACAACCCTGGCCAAATCCTGACAAAGACCTGGTGTAAACATAAAGGATGGTAGCTCTCCAGGAACAAGGATGGCAAGCCTTGGTGTAAAACCTAAAGGATGGCAAGCCCTGGTGTAAACCTAAAGGATGGCAAGCCCTGGTGAAAAACCTAAAGGATGGCAAGCCCTGGTGTAAACCTAAAGGATGGTAAGCCCTGGTGTAAACCTAAAGGATGGTAGCTCTCCAGGAACATGGATGGCAAGCCCTGGTGTAAAACCTAAAGGATGGCAGCTCTCCGGGAACAAGGATGACAAGCCCTGGTGTAAACCTAAAGGATGGTACCTCTCCAGGAACAAGGATGGCAAGCCCTGGTGTAAACCTAAAGGATGGCAGCTCTCCAGGAACAAGGATGGCAAGCCCTGGTGTAAACCTAAAGGATTGTACCTCTCCAGCAACAGGGCCTGGCAAGCCCTGGTGTAAACCTAATGGATGGCAGCTCTCCAGGAACAAGGATGGCAAGCCCTGGTGTAAACCTAAAGGATGGCAGCTCTCCAGGAACAAGGATGGCAAGCCCTGGTGTAAACCTAAAGGATGGCATCTCTCCAGGAACAAGGATGGCAAGCCCTGGTGTAAACCTAAAGGATGGCAGCTCTCCAGGAATAGAGCCTGGAAAGCCCTGGTGTAAACCTAAAGGATGTCAGGTCTCCAGGAATAGGGCCTGGAAAGCCCTGATGTAAACCTAAAGGATGGCAGATCTCCAGGAATAGGGCCTAGAAAGCCCTGGTGTAAACCTAAAGGATGGTTGCTCTCCAGGAAAAGGACGGTAGCTCTCCAGGAACAGGGCCTGGAAAGCCCTGGTGTAAACCTAAAGGATGGCAGCTCTCCAGGAACAAGGATGGCAAGCCCTGGTGTAAACCTAAAGGATGGCAGCTCTCCAGGAACAAGGATTGCAAGCCCTGGTGTAAACCTTAAGGATGGCAGCTCTCCAGGAACAAGGATGGCAAGCCCTGGTGTAAGCATAAAGGATGGCAGCTCTCCAGGAACAAGGATGGCAAGCCCTGGTGTAAACCTAAAGGATGGCAGCTCTCCAGGAACAAGGATGGCAAGCCCTGGTGTAAACTTAAAGGATAGCAGCTCTCCAGGAACAAGGATGGCAAGCCCTGGTGTAAACCTAAAGGATGGCAGCACTCCAGGAACAAGGATGGCAAGCCCTGGTGTAAACCTAAAGGATGGCAGCTCTCCAGAAATAGAGCCTGGAAAGCCCTGGTGTAAACCTAAAGGATGGCAGCTCTCCAGGAACAAGGATGGAAAGCCCTGATGTAAACCTAAAGGATGGCAGCTCTCCAGGAATAGGGCCTGGAAAGCCCTGGTGTAAACCTAAAGGATGGTATCTCCCCAAGAACAAGGTTGGAGAGCCCTGGTGTAAACCTACAGGAGGGTAGCTCTCCAGGAACAGGGTTGTAAAGCCCTGGTGTAAACCTAAAGGACGGTAGCTCTCCAGGAACAAGGTTGGAGAGCCCTGGTGTCAACCTAAATGCTGGTTCCTCTCCAGTAACAGGATTGGAAAGCCCTGATCTAATGCCTATGCATGGTGGAAATGTGCTCTTTAAAAAAAATAAGTGATTTGTGAACTCAAAGTGAATATTTGTTAAGGCTGGAAAGGGAGGGAAAGTAACATAATTCAGCGTTGTGTAAACATTTAGTTACGTAACATGTTTTCCAACCCCACCTAATCCAGGTTTCCTAATTGAAGCTTCGGGGGGGGGGGGGGGGATACTGTAAAACCTCCATTACTGCTGTTTGATTTAAAGTCCAGCTATGTAACCTTTTCAATATAGAGTTCTTTTTACTTACCTTTGCTGCTGCGGTTCTCCAAAAGGCCCTGAAGTGCCCTACATAGTGCATCACTTTTGACCAGAGCCCGATGGGTCTCTGGTAAAAAATAGTGCACTATTTAGGAAATAGGCCTCCATTTAGAACTAGGATGACTATGCAGTAAAATGGTGGGACAAGCTCATGAATTTTCCCAGAGTTCCTCAGGAGAGCCTTAAAGGTCGAGGGCTGCTGCTTCAAAAGATGCTGTGTAAACAAAAAAAAACACTGCCACGCTCAATGTAAATCTCTTTTATTCTCCTCTGGACCTATTAGTCCACACCAATGAAAAAGCATGAAGGTAAGAGACAGAACCACTTCCTGACCGAGAGGCCCCAGAAGCCCTTCTGACGGTCAGAGACAGAACCACTTCCTGACCGAGAGGCCCCAGAGGCCCGTCTGACAGTAAGAGACAGAACCACTTCCTGACTGAGAGGCCCCAGAGGCTCGTCTGACGGTAAGAGACAGAACCACTTCCTGACCGAGAGGCCCCAGAGGCCCGTCTGACGGTAAGAGACAGAACCACTTCCTGACCGAGGCCCCAGAGGTCCTTTCTGATGGTAAGAGACAGAACCACTTCCTGACCGAGGCCCCAGAGGTCCTTTCTGATGGTAAGAGATAGAACCACTTCCTGACCGAGGCCCCAGAGGCCCGTCTGACAGTAAGAGACAGAACCACTTCCTGACCGAGAGGCCCCAGATCATCCAGAACACCTATTTGTATTCCGTTTTCTGACATTGCTCATTCTGATATTTCTTAATTTATTTGAATTTGTATGTATTGTATTATATTGTTCGGTATGCTGCTCTGTTGGAGCTAGAAACAAAAAGAAATTGCTGCACTTGCAATAATATGTGTACACATCCAATAAAATGTAAGGATGCAGAACAAGAGGCCTCAGAGCTGGAGAAACAGACCTGGACAGTGAAACAGACCTGGAGAAACAGACCTGGACAGTGAAACAGACCTGGAGAAACAGACCTGGAGAAACAGACCTGAAAAATCAGACCTGAAGAATCAGACCTGAAGAAACAGACCTGAAGAATCAGACCTGAAGAATCAGACCTGAAGAAACAGACCTGAAGAATCAGACCTGAAGAAACAGACCTGAAGAATCAGACCTGAAGAATCAGACCTGAAGAAACAGACCTGAAGAAACAGACCTGAAGAATCAGACCTGAAGAATCAGACCTGAAGAATCAGACCTGAAGAAACAGACCTGAAGAATCAGACCTGAAGAATCAGACCTGAAGAAACAGACCTGAAGAATCAGACCTGAAGAATCAGACCTGAAGAATCAGACCTGAAGAAACAGACCTGAAGAATCAGACCTGAAGAATCAGACCTGAAGAAACAGACCTGAAGAAACAGACCTGAAGAATCAGACCTGAAGAAAACATTCAAAATAGTTTTTAGGGGACTCTGGAAAACATTAAAAATAGTTTTTGGGGGACTCTAGGAAGTCTTGACAAAGTGCTTTTAGGGGACACTAGGAAGTGTTTACAACCTTTTTGGGGGGTGGCAC